>NW_027274093.1:0-136361 GCF_030028105.1 Mobula birostris
CAAAGCGTTGCATGCCCTGAGAAAATAACTTTTTTGTCTTGCTCAGCACAGGCATGAAAGCAGTTTTAAACAACTCAGAATCATGTGGAAAGTTAACTTAAACTGTTAACATTAGGTTTGCACCCAGTAGTTTGGTGTAAAATTGAAATGTATACTATTGGTAATGTCAAAGCATTGCATGCCCTGAGAAAATAACTTTTTTGTCTTGCTCAGCACAGGGTTGAAACCAGTTTTAAACAACTCAGAATCATGTGGAAAGTTAACTTAAACTGTTAACATTAGGTTTGCACACAGTAGTTTGGTGTAAAATTGAAGTCTATACTATTGGTAATGTCAAAGTATGCATGTCCTGAGAAAACAACTTTTTTGTCTTGCTCAACAGAGGCATGAAATCAGTTTTTAAGAACTCAGAATCATGTGGAAAGTTAACTTAAGGTGTTTCCATTAGGTTTCCACACAGTACTTTGGTGTAAAATTGAAATGTATACTATTGGTAATGTCAAAGCATTGCATGCCCTGAGAAAACAACTTTTTTGTCTTGCTCAACAGAAGCATGAAACAGGTTTTAAACAACTCAGAATCATGTGGGAAGTTAACTTAAACTGTTAACATTAGGTTTGCACACAGTAGTTTGGTGTAAAATTGAAGTGTATACTATTGGTAATGTCAAAGCATGCATGTCCTGAGAAAACAACTTTTTTGTCTTGCTCAACAGAGGCATGAAATCAGTTTTTAAGAACTCAGAATGATGTGGAAAGTTAACTTAAGGTGTTTCCATTAGGTTTACACACAGTAGTTTGGTGTAAAATTGAAATGTATACTATTGGTAATGTCAAAGCATTGTATGCCCTGAGCAAACAACTTTGTTTCTTGCTCAACAGAAGCATGAAACAGGTTTTAAACAACTCGTAATCATGTGGAAAGTTAACTTAAACTGTTAACATTAGGTTTGCACACAGTAGTTTGGTGTAAAATTGAAGTGTATACTATTGGTAATGTCAAAGCATGCATGTCCTGAGAAAATAACTTTTTTGTCTTGCTCAGCAGAGGCATGAAACCAGTTTTAAACAACTCAGAATCATCTGGAAAGTTAACTTAAACTGTTAACATTAGGTTTGCACCCAGTAGTTTGGTGTAAAATTGAAATGTATACTCTTGGTAATGTCAAAGCGTTGTATGCCCTGAGAAAACAACTTTTTTGTCTTGCTCTGCAGAAGCATGAAACCAGTTTTAAACATCTCATAATCATGTGGAAAGAAACTTAAACTGTTAACATTAGGTTTGCACACAGTAGTTTGGTGTAAAATTAAAATGTATACTCTTGGTAATGTCAAAGCATTGCATGCCCTGAGAAAATAACTTTTTTGTCTTGCTCAGCACAGGCATGAAACCAGTTTTAAACAACTCAGAATCATGTGGAAAGTTAACTTAAACTGTTAACATTAGGTTTGCACACAGTAGTTTGGTGTAAAATTGAAGTGTATACTATTGGTAATGACAAAGCATGCATGTCCTGAGAAAACAACTTTTTTGTCTTGCTCAACAGAGGCATGAAATCAGTTTTTAAGAACTCAGAATCATGTGGAAAGTTAACTTAAGGTGTTTCCATTAGGTTTACACACAGTAGTTTGGTGTAAAATTGAAATGTATACTATTGGTAATGTCAAAGCATTGTATGCCCTGAGAAAACAACTTTTTTGTCTTGCTCAACAGAGGCATGAAACCAGTTTTAAACAACTCAGAATCATCTGGAAAGTTAACTTAAGCTGTTAACATTAGGTTTGCACCCAGTAGTTTGGTGTAAAATTGAAATGTATACTATTGGTAATGTCAAAGCGTTGTATGCCCTGAGAAAACAACTTTTTTGTCTTGCTCTGCAGAAGCATGAAACCAGTTTTAAACATCTCATAATCATGTGGAAAGTTAACTTAAACTGTTAACATTAGGTTTGCACCCTGTAGTTTGGTGTAAAATTGAAATGTATACTATTGGTAATGACAAAGCATTGTATGCCCTGAGAAAACAACTTTTTTGTCTTGCTCAACAGAAGCATGAAACAGGTGTTAAACAACTCAGAATCATGTGGGAAGTTGATTTAAGGTGTTTGCATTAGGTTTGCACACAGTAGTTTGGTGTAAATTGGAAATGTATACTCTTGGAAATGTCAAAGCATTGCATGCCCTGAGAAAATAACTTTTTTGTCTTGCTCAGCACAGGCATGAAACCAGTTTTAAACAACTCAGAATCATGTGGAAAGTTAACTTAAACTGTTAACATTAGGTTTGCACACAGTAGTTTGGTGTAAAATTGAAATCTATACTATTGGTAATGTCAAAGCATGCATGTCCTGAGAAAACAACTTTTTAGTCTTGCTCAACAGAGGCATGAAATCAGTTTTTAAGAACTCAGAATCATGTGGAAAGTTAACTGAAGGTGTTTCCATTAGGTTTGCACACAGTAGTTTGGTGTAAAATTGAAGTGTATACTATTGGTAATGTCAAAGCATTGTATGCCCTGAGAAAACAACTTTGTTTCTTGCTCAACAGAAGCATGAAACAGGTTTTAAACAACTCGTAATCATGTGAGAAGTTGATTTAAGGTGTCTGCATTAGGTTTGCACACAGTAGTTTGGTGTAAAATTGAAATATATACTCTTGGTAATGTCAAAGCATTGCATGCCCTGAGAAAATAACTTTTTTGTCTTGCTCAGCACAGGCATGAAAGCAGTTTTAAACAACTCAGAATCATGTGGAAAGTTAACTTAAACTGTTAACATTAGGTTTGCACCCAGTAGTTTGGTGTAAAATTGAAATGTATACTATTGGTAATGTCAAAGTGTTGTATGCCCTGAGAAAACAACTTTTTTGTCTTGCTCTGCAGAAGCATGAAACCAGTTTTGAACATCTCATAATCATGTGGAAAGTTAACTTAAACTGTTAACATTAGGTTTGCACACAGTAGTTTGGTGTAAAATTGAAATGTATACTATTGGTAATGACAAAGCATTGTATGCCCTGAGAAAACATCTTTTTTGTCTTGCTCAACAGAAGCATGAAACAGGTGTTAAACAACTCAGAATCATGTGGGAAGTTGATTTAAGGTGTTTGCATTAGGTTTGCACACAGTAGTTTGGTGTAAAATGGAAATGTATACTCTTGGAAATGTCAAAGCATTGCATGCCCTGAGAAAATAACTTTTTTGTCTTGCTCAGCACAGGCATGAAACCAGTTTTAAACATCTCATAATCATGTGGAAAGAAACTTAAACTGTTAACATTAGGTTTGCACACAGTTGTTTGGTGTAAAATTGAAATGTATACTCTTGGTAATGTCAAAGCATTGCATGCCCTGAGAAAATAACTTTTTTGTCTTGCTCAGCACAGGCATGAAACCAGTTTTAAACAACTCAGAATCATGTGGAAAGTCAACTTAAACTGTTAACATTAGGTTTGCACACAGTAGTTTGGTGTAAAATTGAAGTGTATACTATTGGTAATGACAAAGCATGCATGTCCTGAGAAAACAACTTTTTTGTCTTGCTCAACAGAGGCATGAAATCAGTTTTTAAGAACTCAGAATCATGTGGAAAGTTAACTTAAGGTGTTTCCATTAGGTTTACACACAGTAGTTTGGTGTAAAATTGAAATGTATACTATTGGTAATGTCAAAGCATTGTATGCCCTGAGAAAACAACTTTGTTTCTTGCTCAACAGAAGCATGAAACAGGTTTTAAACAACTCGTAATCATGTGAGAAGTTGATTTAAGGTGTCTGCATTAGGTTTGCACACAGTAGTTTGGTGTAAAATTGAAATATATACTCTTGGTAATGTCAAAGCATTGCATGCCCTGAGAAAATAACTTTTTTGTCTTGCTCAGCACAGGCATGAAAGCAGTTTAAACAACTCAGAATCATGTGGAAAGTTAACTTAAACTGTTAACATTAGGTTTGCACCCAGTAGTTTGGTGTAAAATTGAAATGTATACTATTGGTAATGTCAAAGCGTTGTATGCCCTGAGAAAACAACTTTTTTGTCTTGCTCTGCAGAAGCATGAAACCAGTTTTGAACATCTCATAATCATGTGGAAAGTTAACTTAAACTGTTAACATTAGGTTTGCACACAGTAGTTTGGTGTAAAATTGAAATGTATACTATTGGTAATGACAAAGCATTGTATGCCCTGAGAAAACATCTTTTTTGTCTTGCTCAACAGAAGCATGAAACAGGTGTTAAACAACTCAGAATCATGTGGGAAGTTGATTTAAGGTGTTTGCATTAGGTTTGCACACAGTAGTTTGGTGTAAAATTGAAATGTATACTCTCCGAAATGTCAAAGCATTGCATGCCCTGAGAAAATAACATTTTTGTCTTGCTCAGCACAGGGTTGAAACCAGTTTTAAACAACTCAGAATCATGTGGAAAGTTAACTTAAACTGTTAACATTAGGTTTGCACACAGTAGTTTGGTGTAAAATTGAAGTCTATACTATTGGTAATGTCAAAGTATGCATGTCCTGAGAAAACAACTTTTTTGTCTTGCTCAACAGAGGCATGAAATCAGTTTTTAAGAACTCAGAATCATGTGGAAAGTTAACTTAAGGTGTTTCCATTAGGTTTCCACACAGTAGTTTGGTGTAAAATTGAAATGTATACTATTGGTAATGTCAAAGCATTGTATGCCCTGAGAAAACAACTTTTTTCTCTTGCTCAACAGAAGCATGAAACAGGTTTTAAACAACTCAGAATCATGTGAGAAGTTGATTAAAGGTGTTTGCATTAGGTTTGCACACAGTAGTTTGGTGTAAAATTGAAATGTATACTCTTGGTAATGTCAAAGCATTGCATGCCCTGAGAAAATAACTTTTTTGTCCAGCTCAGCACAGGCATGAAACCAGTTTTAAACAACTCAGAATCATCTGGAAAGTTAACCTAAACTGTTAACATTAGGTTTGCACCCAGTAGTTTGGTGTAAAATTGAAATGTATACTCTTCGTAATGTCAAAGCGTTGTATGCCCTGAGAAAACAACTTTTTTGTCTTGCTCTGCAGAAGCATGAAACCAGTTCTAAACATCTCATAATCATGTGGAAAGAAACTTAAACTGTTAACATTAGGTTTGCACACAGTTGTTTGGTGTAAAATTGAAATGTATACTCTTGGTAATGTCAAAGCATTGCATGCCCTGAGAAAATAACTTTTTTGTCTTGCTCAGCACAGGCATGAAACCAGTTTTAAACAACTCAGAATCATGTGGAAAGTCAACTTAAACTGTTAACATTAGGTTTGCACACAGTAGTTTGGTGTAAAATTGGAGTGTATACTATTGGTAATGACAAAGCATGCATGTCCTGAGAAAACAACTGTTTTGTCTTGCTCAACAGAGGCATGAAATCAGTTTTTAAGAACTCAGAATCATGTGGAAAGTTAACTTAAGGTGTTTCCATTAGGTTTACACACAGTAGTTCGGTGTAAAATTGAAATGTATACTATTGGTAATGTCAAAGCATTGTATGCCCTGAGAAAACATCTTTTTTGTCTTGCTCAACAGAAGCATGAAACAGGTGTTAAACAACTCAGAATCATGTGGGAAGTTGATTTAAGGTGTTTGCATTAGGTTTGCACACAGTAGTTTGGTGTAAAATTGAAATGTATACTCTCCGAAATGTCAAAGCATTGCATGCCCTGAGAAAATAACATTTTTGTCTTGCTCAGCACAGGGTTGAAACCAGTTTTAAACAACTCAGAATCATGTGGAAAGTTAACTTAAACTGTTAACATTAGGTTTGCACACAGTAGTTTGGTGTAAAATTGAAGTCTATACTATTGGTAATGACAAAGCATGCATGTCCTGAGAAAACAACTGTTTTGTCTTGCTCAACAGAGGCATGAAATCAGTTTTTAAGAACTCAGAATCATGTGGAAAGTTAACTGAAGGTCTTTCCATTAGGTTTCCACACAGTACTTTGGTGTAAAATTGAAATGTATACTATTGGTAATGTCAAAGCATTGTATGCCCTGAGAAAACAACATTTTTTGTCTTGCTCAACAGAAGCATGAAACAGGTTTTAAACAACTCAGAATCATGTGGGAAGTTAACTTAAACTGTTAACATTAGGTTTGCACACAGTAGTTTGGTGTAAAATTGAAGTGTATACTATTGGTAATGTCAAAGCATGCATGTCCTGAGAAAACAACTTTTTTGTCTTGCTCAGCACAGGCATGAAACCAGTTTTTAAGAACTCAGAATCATCTGGAAAGTTAACCTAAACTGTTAACATTAGGTTTGCACCCAGTAGTTTGGTGTAAAATTGAAATGTATACTCTTGGTAATGTCAAAGCGTTGTATGCCCTGAGAAAACAACTTTTTTGTCTTGCTCTGCAGAAGCATGAAACCAGTTTTAAACATCTCATAATCATGTGGAAAGAAACTTAAACTGTTAACATTAGGTTTGCACACAGTTGTTTGGTGTAAAATTGAAATGTATACTCTTGGTAATGTCAAAGCATTGCATGCCCTGAGAAAATAACTTTTTTGTCTTGCTCAGCACAGGCATGAAACCAGTTTTAAACAACTCAGAATCATGTGGAAAGTCAACTTAAACTGTTAACATTAGGTTTGCACACAGTAGTTTGGTGTAAAATTGAAGTGTATACTATTGGTAATGACAAAGCATGCATGTCCTGAGAAAACAACTTTTTTGTCTTGCTCAACAGAAGCATGAAACAGGTTTTAAACAACTCGTAATCATGTGAGAAGTTGATTTAAGGTGTTTGCATTAGGTTGCACACAGTAGTTTGGTGTAAAATTGAAATATATACTCTGGTAATGTCAAAGCGTTGCATGCCCTGAGAAAATAACTTTTTGTCCTTGCTCAGCACAGGCATGAAAGCAGTTTTAAACAACTCAGAATCATGTGGAAAGTTAACTTAAACTGTTAACATTAGGTTTGCACCCAGTAGTTTGGTGTAAAATTGAAATGTATACTATTGGTAATGTCAAGCATGCATGCCCTGAGAAAATAACTTTTTTGTCTTGCCTCAGCACAGGGTTGAAACCAGTTTTAAACAACTCAGAATCATGTGGAAAGTTAACTTAAACTGTTAACATTAGGTTTGCACACAGTAGTTTTGGTGTAAAAATTGAAGTCTATACTATTGGTAATGTCATAGTATGCATGTCCTGAGAAAACAACTTTTTTGTCTTGCTCAACAGAGGCATGAAATCAGTTTTTAAGAACTCAGAATCATGTGGAAAGTTAACTTAAGGTGTTTCCATTAGGTTTCCACACAGTACTTTGGTGTAAATTGAAATGTATTACTATTGGTAATGTCAAAGCATTGCATGCCCTGAGAAAAACAACTTTTTTGTCTTGCTCAGCACAGGCATGAAAGCAGTTTTAAACAACTCAGAATAATGTGGAAAGTTAACTTAAACTGTTAACATTAGGTTTGCACACAGTAGTTTGGTGTAAAATTGAAGTGTATACTATTGGTAATGTCAAAGCATGCATGTCCTGAGAAAATAACTTTTTTGCCTTGCCTCAGCAGAGCATGAAACCAGTTTTAAACAACTCAGAATCATCTGGAAAGTTAACTTAAACTGTTAACATTAGGTTTGCACCCAGTATTTTGGGTGTAAAATTGAATGTATACTCTTGGTAATGTCAAAGCGTTGTATGCCCTGAGAAAACAACTTTTTTGTCTTGCTCTGCAGAAGCATGAAACCAGTTTTAAACATCTCATAATCATGTGGAAAGAAACTTAAACTGTTAACATTAGGTTTGCACACAGTAGTTTGGTGTAAAATTAAAATGTATACTCTTGGTAATGTCAAAGCATTGCATGCCCTGAGAAAATAACTTTTTTGTCTTGCTCAGCACAGGCATGAAACCAGTTTTAAACAACTCAGATCATGTGGAAAGTTAACTTAAACTGTTAACATTAGGTTTGCACACAGTAGTTTGGTGTAAAATTGAAGTGTATACTATTGGTAATGACAAAGCATGCATGTCCTGAGAAAACAACTTTTTGTCTTGCTCAACAGAGGCATGAAATCAGTTTTTAAGAACTCAGAATCATGTGGAAAGTTAACTTAAGGTGTTTCCATTAGGTTTACACACAGTAGTTTGGTGTAAAATTGAAATGTATACTATTGGTAATGTCAAAGCATTGTATGCCCTGAGAAAACAACTTTTTTGTCTTGCTCAACAGAGGCATGAAACCAGTTTTAAAACAACTCAGAATCATCTGGAAAGTTAACTTAAGCTGTTAACATTAGGTTTGCACCCAGTAGTTTGGTGTAAAATTGAAATGTATACTATTGGTAATGTCAAAGCGTTGTATGCCCTGAGAAAACAACTTTTTTGTCTTGCTCTGCAGAAGCATGAAACCAGTTTTAAACATCTCATAATCATGTGGAAAGTTAACTTAAACTGTTAACATTAGGTTTGCACCCTGTAGTTTGGTGTAAAATTGAAATGTATACTATTGGTAATGACAAAGCATTGTATGCCCTGAGAAAACAACTTTTTTGTCTTGCTCAACAGAAGCATGAAACAGGTGTTAAACAACTCAGAATCATGTGGGAAGTTGATTTAAGGTGTTTGCATTAGGTTTGCACACAGTAGTTAGGTGTAAAATGGAAATGTATACTCTTGGAAATGTCAAAGCATTGCATGCCCTGAGAAAATAACTTTTTTGTCTTGCTCAGCACAGGCATGAAACCAGTTTTAAACAACTCAGAATCATGTGGAAAGTTAACTTAAACTGTTAACATTAGGTTTGCACACAGTAGTTTGGTGTAAAATTGAAATCTATACTATTGGTAATGTCAAAGCATGCATGTCCTGAGAAAACAACTTTTTTGTCTTGCTCAACAGAGGCATGAAATCAGTTTTTAAGAACTCAGAATCATGCGGAAAGTTAACTGAAGGTGTTTCCATTAGGATTCCACACAGTACTTTGGTGTAAAATTGAAATGTATACTATTGGTAATGTCAAAGCATTGTATGCCCTGAGAAAACAACTTTTTTGTCTTGCTCAACAGAAGCATGAAACAGGTTTTAAACAACTCAGAATCATGTGGGAAGTTAACTTAAACTGTTAACATTAGGTTTGCACACAGTAGTTTGGTGTAAAATTGAAGTGTATACTATTGGTAATGTCAAAGCATGCATGTCCTGAGAAAACAACTTTTTTGTCTTGCTCAACAGAGGCATGAAATCAGTTTTTAAGAACTCAGAATCATGTGGAAAGTTAACTTAAACTGTTAACATTAGGTTTGCACACAGCAGTTTGGTGTAAAATTGAAATTTATACTATTGGTAATGTCAAAGCATTGTATGCCCTGAGAAAACAACTTTTTTCTCTTGCTCAACAGAAGCATGAAACAGGTTTTAAACAACTCAGAATCATGTGAGAAGTTGATTTAAGGTGTTTGCATTAGGTTTGCACACAGTTGTTTGGTGTAAAATTGAAATGTATACTCTTGGTAATGTCAAAGCATTGCATGCCCTGAGAAAATAACTTTTTTGTCTTGCTCAGCACAGGCATGAAACCAGTTTTAAACAACTCAGAATCATGTGGAAAGTCAACTTAAACTGTTAACATTAGGTTTGCACACAGTAGTTTGGTGTAAAATTGAAGTGTATACTATTGGTAATGTCAAAGCATTGTATGCCCTGAGAAAACAACTTTGTTTCTTGCTCAACAGAAGCATGAAACAGGTTTTAAACAACTCGTAATCATGTGAGAAGTTGATTTAAGGTGTCTGCATTAGGTTTGCACACAGTAGTTTGGTGTAAAATTGAAATATATACTCTTGGTAATGTCAAAGCATTGCATGCCCTGAGAAAATAACTTTTTTGTCTTGCTCAGCACAGGCATGAAAGCAGTTTTAAACAACTCAGAATCATGTGGAAAGTTAACTTAAACTGTTAACATTAGGTTTGCACCCAGTTATTTGGTGTAAAATTGAAATATATACTATTGGTAATGTCAAAGTGTTGTATGCCCTGAGAAAACAACTTTTTTGTCTTGCTCTGCAGAAGCATGAAACCAGTTTTGAACATCTCATAATCATGTGGAAAGTTAACTTAAACTGTTAACATTAGGTTTGCACACAGTAGTTTGGTGTAAAATTGAAATGTATACTATTGGTAATGACAAAGCATTGTATGCCCTGAGAAAACATCTTTTTTGTCTTGCTCAACAGAAGCATGAAACAGGTGTTAAACAACTCAGAATCATGTGGGAAGTTGATTTAAGGTGTTTGCATTAGGTTTGCACACAGTAGTTTGGTGTAAAATGGAAATGTATACTCTTGGAAATGTCAAAGCATTGCATGCCCTGAGAAAATAACTTTTTTGTCTTGCTCAGCACAGGCATGAAACCAGTTTTAAACATCTCATAATCATGTGGAAAGAAACTTAAACTGTTAACATTAGGTTTGCACACAGTTGTTTGGTGTAAAATTGAAATGTATACTCTTGGTAATGTCAAAGCATTGCATGCCCTGAGAAAATAAATTTTTTGTCTTGCTCAGCACAGGCATGAAACCAGTTTTAAACAACTCAGAATCATGTGGAAAGTCAACTTAAACTGTTAACATTAGGTTTGCACACAGTAGTTTGGTGTAAAATTGAAGTGTATACTATTGGTAATGACAAAGCATGCATGTCCTGAGAAAACAACTTTTTTGTCTTGCTCAACAGAGGCATGAAATCAGTTTTTAAGAACTCAGAATCATGTGGAAAGTTAACTTAAGGTGTTTCCATTAGGTTTACACACAGTAGTTTGGTGTAAAATTGAAATGTATACTATTGGTAATGTCAAAGCATTGTATGCCCTGAGAAAACAACTTTGTTTCTTGCTCAACAGAAGCATGAAACAGGTTTTAAACAACTCGTAATCATGTGAGAAGTTGATTTAAGGTGTCTGCATTAGGTTTGCACACAGTAGTTTGGTGTAAAATTGAAATATATACTCTTGGTAATGTCAAAGCATTGCATGCCCTGAGAAAATAACTTTTTTGTCTTGCTCAGCACAGGCATGAAAGCAGTTTTAAACAACTCAGAATCATGTGGAAAGTTAACTTAAACTGTTAACATTAGGTTTGCACCCAGTAGTTTAGTGTAAAATTGAAATGTATACTATTGGAAATGTCAAAGCGTTGTATGCCCTGAGAAAACAACTTTTTTGTCTTGCTCTGCAGAAGCATGAAACCAGTTTTGAACATCTCATAATCATGTGGAAAGTTAACTTAAACTGTTAACATTAGGTTTGCACACAGTAGTTTGGTGTAAAATTGAAATGTATACTATTGGTAATGACAAAGCATTGTATGCCCTGAGAAAACATCTTTTTTGTCTTGCTCAACAGAAGCATGAAACAGGTGTTAAACAACTCAGAATCATGTGGGAAGTTGATTTAAGGTGTTTGCATTAGGTTTGCACACAGTAGTTTGGTGTAAAATTGAAATGTATACTCTCCGAAATGTCAAAGCATTGCATGCCCTGAGAAAATAACTTTTTTGTCTTGCTCAGCACAGGGTTGAAACCAGTTTTAAACAACTCAGAATCATGTGGAAAGTTAACTTAAACTGTTAACATTAGGTTTGCACACAGTAGTTTGGTGTAAAATTGAAGTCTATACTATTGGTAATGTCAAAGTATGCATGTCCTGAGAAAACAACTTTTTTGTCTTGCTCAACAGAGGCATGAAATCAGTTTTTAAGAACTCAGAATCATGTGGAAAGTTAACTTAAGGTGTTTCCATTAGGTTTCCACACAGTAGTTTGGTGTAAAATTGAAATGTATACTATTGGTAATGTCAAAGCATTGTATGCCCTGAGAAAACAACTTTTTTCTCTTGCTCAACAGAAGCATGAAACAGGTTTTAAACAACTCAGAATCATGTGAGAAGTTGATTTAAGGTGTTTGCATTAGGTTTGCACACAGTAGTTTGGTGTAAAATTGAAATGTATACTCTTGGTAATGTCAAAGCATTGCATGCCCTGAGAAAATAACTTTTTTGTCCAGCTCAGCACAGGCATGAAACCAGTTTTAAACAACTCAGAATCATCTGGAAAGTTAACCTAAACTGTTAACATTAGGTTTGCACCCAGTAGTTTGGTGTAAAATTGAAATGTATACTCTTGGTAATGTCAAAGCGTTGTATGCCCTGAGAAAACAACTTTTTTGTCTTGCTCTGCAGAAGCATGAAACCAGTTCTAAACATCTCATAATCATGTGGAAAGAAACTTAAACTGTTAACATTAGGTTTGCACACAGTTGTTTGGTGTAAAATTGAAATGTATACTCTTGGTAATGTCAAAGCATTGCATGCCCTGAGAAAATAACTTTTTTGTCTTGCTCAGCACAGGCATGAAACCAGTTTTAAACAACTCAGAATCATGTGGAAAGTCAACTTAAACTGTTAACATTAGGTTTGCACACAGTAGTTTGGTGTAAAATTGAAGTGTATACTATTGGTAATGACAAAGCATGCATGTCCTGAGAAAACAACTTTTTTGTCTTGCTCAACAGAGGCATGAAATCAGTTTTTAAGAACTCAGAATCATGTGGAAAGTTAACTTAAGGTGTTTCCATTAGGTTTACACACAGTAGTTTGGTGTAAAATTGAAATGTATACTATTGGTAATGTCAAAGCATTGTATGCCCTGAGAAAACAACTTTGTTTCTTGCTCAACAGAAGCATGAAACAGGTTTTGAACAACTCGTAATCATGTGAGAAGTTGATTTAAGGTGTCTGCATTAGGTTTGCACACAGTAGTTTGGTGTAAAATTGAAATATATACTCTTGGTAATGTCAAAGCATTGCATGCCCTGAGAAAATAACTTTTTTGTCTTGCTCAGCAGAGGCATGAAACCAGTTTTAAACAACTCAGAATCATGTGGAAAGTTAACTTAAACTGTTAACATTAGGTTTGCACCCAGTAGTTTGGTGTAAAATTGAAATGTATACTATTGGTAATGTCAAAGCGTTGTATGCCCTGAGAAAACAACTTTTTTGTCTTGCTCTGCAGAAGCATGAAACCAGTTTTGAACATCTCATAATCATGTGGAAAGTTAACTTAAACTGTTAACATTAGGTTTGCACACAGTAGTTTGGTGTAAAATTGAAATGTATACTATTCGTAATGACAAAGCATTGTATGCCCTGAGAAAACATCTTTTTTGTCTTGCTCAACAGAAGCATGAAACAGGTGTTAAACAACTCAGAATCATGTGGGAAGTTGATTTAAGGTGTTTGCATTAGGTTTGCACACAGTAGTTTGGTGTAAAATGGAAATGTATACTCTTGGAAATGTCAAAGCATTGCATGCCCTGAGAAAATAACTTTTTTGTCTTGCTCAGCACAGGCATGAAACCAGTTTTAAACATCTCATAATCATGTGGAAAGAAACTTAAACTGTTAACATTAGGTTTGCACACAGTTGTTTGGTGTAAAATTGAAATGTATACTCTTGGTAATGTCAAAGCATTGCATGCCCTGAGAAAATAACTTTTTTGTCTTGCTCAGCACAGGCATGAAACCAGTTTTAAACAACTCAGAATCATGTGGAAAGTCAACTTAAACTGTTAACATTAGGTTTGCACACAGTAGTTTGGTGTAAAATTGAAGTGTATACTATTGGTAATGACAAAGCATGCATGTCCTGAGAAAACAACTTTTTTGTCTTGCTCAACAGAGGCATGAAATCAGTTTTTAAGAACTCAGAATCATGTGGAAAGTTAACTTAAGGTGTTTCCATTAGGTTTACACACAGTAGTTTGGTGTAAAATTGAAATGTATACTATTGGTAATGTCAAAGCATTGTATGCCCTGAGAAAACAACTTTGTTTCTTGCTCAACAGAAGCATGAAACAGGTTTTAAACAACTCGTAATCATGTGAGAAGTTGATTTAAGGTGTCTGCATTAGGTTTGCACACAGTAGTTTGGTGTAAAATTGAAATATATACTCTTGGTAATGTCAAAGCATTGCATGCCCTGAGAAAATAACTTTTTTGTCTTGCTCAGCACAGGCATGAAAGCAGTTTTAAACAACTCAGAATCATGTGGAAAGTTAACTTAAACTGTTAACATTAGGTTTGCACCCAGTAGTTTGGTGTAAAATTGAAATGTATACTATTGGTAATGTCAAAGCGTTGTATGCCCTGAGAAAACAACTTTTTTGTCTTGCTCTGCAGAAGCATGAAACCAGTTTTGAACATCTCATAATCATGTGGAAAGTTAACTTAAACTGTTAACATTAGGTTTGCACACAGTAGTTTGGTGTAAAATTGAAATGTATACTATTGGTAATGACAAAGCATTGTATGCCCTGAGAAAACATCTTTTTTGTCTTGCTCAACAGAAGCATGAAACAGGTGTTAAACAACTCAGAATCATGTGGGAAGTTGATTTAAGGTGTTTGCATTAGGTTTGCACACAGTAGTTTGGTGTAAAATTGAAATGTATACTCTCCGAAATGTCAAAGCATTGCATGCCCTGAGAAAATAACATTTTTGTCTTGCTCAGCACAGGGTTGAAACCAGTTTTAAACAACTCAGACTCATGTGGAAAGTTAACTTAAACTGTTAACATTAGGTTTGCACACAGTAGTTTGGTGTAAAATTGAAGTCTATACTATTGGTAATGTCAAAGTATGCATGTCCTGAGAAAACAACTTTTTTGTCTTGCTCAACAGAGGCATGAAATCAGTTTTTAAGAACTCAGAATCATGTGGAAAGTTAACTTAAGGTGTTTCCATTAGGTTTCCACACAGTAGTTTGGTGTAAAATTGAAATGTATACTATTGGTAATGTCAAAGCATTGTATGCCCTGAGAAAACAACTTTTTTCTCTTGCTCAACAGAAGCATGAAACAGGTTTTAAACAACTCAGAATCATGTGAGAAGTTGATTTAAGGTGTTTGCATTAGGTTTGCACACAGTAGTTTGGTGTAAAATTGAAATGTATACTCTTGGTAATGTCAAAGCATTGCATGCCCTGAGAAAATAACTTTTTTGTCCAGCTCAGCACAGGCATGAAACCAGTTTTAAACAACTCAGAATCATCTGGAAAGTTAACCTAAACTGTTAACATTAGGTTTGCACCCAGTAGTTTGGTGTAAAATTGAAATGTATACTCTTGGTAATGTCAAAGCGTTGTATGCCCTGCGAAAACAACTTTTTTGTCTTGCTCTGCAGAAGCATGAAACCAGTTCTAAACATCTCATAATCATGTGGAAAGAAACTTAAACTGTTAACATTAGGTTTGCACACAGTTGTTTGGTGTAAAATTGAAATGTATACTCTTGGTAATGTCAAAGCATTGCATGCCCTGAGAAAATAACTTTTTTGTCTTGCTCAGCACAGGCATGAAACCAGTTTTAAACAACTCAGAATCATGTGGAAAGTCAACTTAAACTGTTAACATTAGGTTTGCACACAGTAGTTTGGTGTAAAATTGGAGTGTATACTATTGGTAATGACAAAGCATGCATGTCCTGAGAAAACAACTGTTTTGTCTTGCTCAACAGAGGCATGAAATCAGTTTTTAAGAACTCAGAATCATGTGGAAAGTTAACTTAAGGTGTTTCCATTAGGTTTACACACAGTAGTTCGGTGTAAAATTGAAATGTATACTATTGGTAATGTCAAAGCATTGTATGCCCTGAGAAAACATCTTTTTTGTCTTGCTCAACAGAAGCATGAAACAGGTGTTAAACAACTCAGAATCATGTGGGAAGTTGATTTAAGGTGTTTGCATTAGGTTTGCACACAGTAGTTTGGTGTAAAATTGAAATGTATACTCTCCGAAATGTCAAAGCATTGCATGCCCTGAGAAAATAACATTTTTGTCTTGCTCAGCACAGGGTTGAAACCAGTTTTAAACAACTCAGAATCATGTGGAAAGTTAACTTAAACTGTTAACATTAGGTTTGCACACAGTAGTTTGGTGTAAAATTGAAGTCTATACTATTGGTAATGTCAAAGTATGCATGTCCTGAGAAAACAACTTTTTTGTCTTGCTCAACAGAGGCATGAAATCAGTTTTTAAGAACTCAGAATCATGTGGAAAGTTAACTTAAGGTGTTTCCATTAGGTTTCCACACAGTAGTTTGGTGTAAAATTGAAATGTATACTATTGGTAATGTCAAAGCATTGTATGCCCTGAGAAAACAACTTTTTTCTCTTGCTCAACAGAAGCATGAAACAGGTTTTAAACAACTCAGAATCATGTGAGAAGTTGATTTAAGGTGTTTGCATTAGGTTTGCACACAGTAGTTTGGTGTAAAATTGAAATGTATACTCTTGGTAATGTCAAAGCATTGCATGCCCTGAGAAAATAACTTTTTTGTCCAGCTCAGCACAGGCATGAAACCAGTTTTAAACAACTCAGAATCATCTGGAAAGTTAACCTAAACTGTTAACATTAGGTTTGCACCCAGTAGTTTGGTGTAAAATTGAAATGTATACTCTTGGTAATGTCAAAGCGTTGTATGCCCTGAGAAAACAACTTTTTTGTCTTGCTCTGCAGAAGCATGAAACCAGTTCTAAACATCTCATAATCATGTGGAAAGAAACTTAAACTGTTAACATTAGGTTTGCACACAGTTGTTTGGTGTAAAATTGAAATGTATACTCTTGGTAATGTCAAAGCATTGCATGCCCTGAGAAAATAACTTTTTTGTCTTGCTCAGCACAGGCATGAAACCAGTTTTAAACAACTCAGAATCATGTGGAAAGTCAACTTAAACTGTTAACATTAGGTTTGCACACAGTAGTTTGGTGTAAAATTGGAGTGTGTACTATTGGTAATGACAAAGCATGCATGTCCTGAGAAAACAACTGTTTTGTCTTGCTCAACAGAGGCATGAAATCAGTTTTTAAGAACTCAGAATCATGTGGAAAGTTAACTTAAGGTGTTTCCATTAGGTTTACACACAGTAGTTCAGTGTAAAATTGAAATGTATACTATTGGTAATGTCAAAGCATTGTATGCCCTGAGAAAACAACTTTGTTTCTTGCTCAACAGAAGCATGAAACAGGTTTTAAACAACTCGTAATCATGTGAGAAGTTGATTTAAGGTGTTTGCATTAGGTTTGCACACAGTAGTTTGGTGTAAAATTGAAATATATACTCTTGGTAATGTCAAAGCATTGCATGCCCTGAGAAAATAACTTTTTTGTCTTGCTCAGCACAGGCATGAAAGCAGTTTTAAACAACTCAGAATCATGTGGAATGTTAACTTAAACTGTTAACATTAGGTTTGCACCCAGTAGTTTGGTGTAAAATTGAAATGTATACTATTGGTAATGTCAAAGCGTTGTATGCCCTGAGAAAACAACTTTTTTGTCTTGCTCTGCAGAAGCATGAAACCAGTTTTGAACATCTCATAATCATGTGGAAAGTTAACTTAAACTGTTAACATTAGGTTTGCACACAGTAGTTTGGTGTAAAATTGAAATGTATACTATTGGTAATGACAAAGCATTGTATGCCCTGAGAAAACAACTTTTTTGTCTTGCTCAACAGAAGCATGAAACAGGTGTTAAACAACTCAGAATCATGTGGGAAGTTGATTTAAGGTGTTTGCATTAGGTTTGCACACAGTAGTTTGGTGTAAAATGGAAATGTATACTCTTGGAAATGTCAAAGCATTGCATGCCCTGAGAAAATAACTTTTTTGTCTTGCTCAGCACAGGCATGAAACCAGTTGTAAACAACTCAGAATCATGTGGAAAGTTAACTTAAACTGTTAACATTAGGTTTGCACACAGTAGTTTGGTGTAAAATTGAAGTCTATACTATTGGTAATGTCAAAGCATGCATGTCCTGAGAAAACAACTTTTTTGTCTTGCTCAACAGAGGCATGAAATCAGTTTTTAAGAACTCAGAATCATGTGGAAAGTTAACTGAAGGTGTTTCCATTAGGTTTCCACACAGTACTTTGGTGTAAAATTGAAATGTATACTATTGGTAATGTCAAAGCATTGTATGCCCTGAGAAAACAACTTTTTTCTCTTGCTCAACAGAAGCATGATACAGGTTTTAAACATCTCATAATCATGTGGAAAGAAACTTAAACTGTTAACATTAGGTTTGCACACAGTTGTTTGGTGTAAAATTGAAATGTATACTCTTGGTAATGTCAAAGCATTGCATGCCCTGAGAAAATAACTTTTTTGTCTTGCTCAGCACAGGCATGAAACCAGTTTTAAACAACTCAGAATCATGTGGAAAGTCAACTTAAACTGTTAACATTAGGTTTGCACACAGTAGTTTGGTGTAAAATTGAAGTGTATACTATTGGTAATGACAAAGCATGCATGTCCTGAGAAAACAACTTTTTTGTCTTGCTCAACAGAGGCATGAAATCAGTTTTTAAGAACTCAGAATCATGTGGAAAGTTAACTTAAGGTGTTTCCATTAGGTTTACACACAGTAGTTTGGTGTAAAATTGAAATGTATACTATTGGTAATGTCAAAGCATTGTATGCCCTGAGAAAACAACTTTGTTTCTTGCTCAACAGAAGCATGAAACAGGTTTTAAACAACTCGTAATCATGTGAGAAGTTGATTTAAGGTGTCTGCATTAGGTTTGCACACAGTAGTTTGGTGTAAAATTGAAATATATACTCTTGGTAATGTCAAAGCATTGCATGCCCTGAGAAAATAACTTTTTTGTCTTGCTCAGCACAGGCATGAAAGCAGTTTTAAACAACTCAGAATCATGTGGAAAGTTAACTTAAACTGTTAACATTAGGTTTGCACCCTGTAGTTTGGTGTAAAATTGAAATGTATACTATTGGTAATGTCAAAGCGTTGTATGCCCTGAGAAAACAACTTTTTTGTCTTGCTCTGCAGAAGCATGAAACCAGTTTTGAACATCTCATAATCATGTGGAAAGTTAACTTAAACTGTTAACATTAGGTTTGCACACAGTAGTTTGGTGTAAAATTGAAATGTATACTATTGGTAATGACAAAGCATTGTATGCCCTGAGAAAACATCTTTTTTGTCTTGCTCAACAGAAGCATGAAACAGGTGTTAAACAACTCAGAATCATGTGGGAAGTTGATTTAAGGTGTTTGCATTAGGTTTGCACACAGTAGTTTGGTGTAAAATTGAAATGTATACTCTCCGAAATGTCAAAGCATTGCATGCCCTGAGAAAATAACTTTTTTGTCTTCTCAGCACAGGGTTGAAACCAGTTTTAAACAACTCAGAATCATGTGGAAAGTTAACTTAAACTGTTAACATTAGGTTTGCACACAGTAGTTTGGTGTAAAATTGAAGTCTATACTATTGGTAATGTCAAAGCATGCATGTCCTGAGAAAACAACTTTTTTGTCTTGCTCAACAGCGGCATGAAATCAGTTTTTAAGAACTCAGAATCATGTGGAAAGTTAACTTAAGGTGTTTCCATTAGGTTTCCACACAGTAGTTTGGTGTAAAATTGAAATGTATACTATTGGTAATGTCAAAGCGTTGTATGCCCTGAGAAAACAACTTTTTTGTCTTGCTCTGCAGAAGCATGAAACCAGTTTTAAACATCTCATAATCATGTGGAAAGTTAACTTAAACTGTTAACATTAGGTTTGCACCCTGTAGTTTGGTGTAAAATTGAAATGTATACTATTGGTAATGACAAAGCATTGTATGCCCTGAGAAAACAACTTTTTCGTCTTGCTCAACAGAAGCATGAAACAGGTGTTAAACAACTCAGAATCATGTGGGAAGTTGATTTAAGGTGTTTGCATTAGGTTTGCACACAGTAGTTTGGTGTAAAATGGAAATGTATACTCTTGGAAATGTCAAAGCATTGCATGCCCTGAGAAAATAACTTTTTTGTCTTGCTCAGCACAGGCATGAAACCAGTTTTAAACAACTCAGAATCATATGGAAAGTTAACTTAAACTGTTAACATTAGGTTTGCACACAGTAGTTTGGTGTAAAATTGAAGTCTATACTATTGGTAATGTCAAAGCATGCATGTCCTGAGAAAACAACTTTTTTGTCTTGCTCAACAGAGGCATGAAATCAGTTTTTAAGAACTCAGAATCATGTGGAAAGTTAACTGAAGGTGTTTCCATTAGGTTTCCACACAGTACTTTGGTGTAAAATTGAAATGTATACTATTGGTAATGTCAAAGCATTGTATGCCCTGAGAAAACAACTTTTTTGTCATGCTCAACAGAAGCATGAAACAGGTTTTAAACAACTCAGAATCATGTGGGAAGTTAACTTAAACTGTTAACATTAGGTTTGCACACAGTAGTTTGGTGTAAAATTGAAGTGTATACTATTGGTAATGTCAAAGCATGCATGTCCTGAGAAAACAACTTTTTTGTCTTGCTCAACAGAGGCATGAAATCAGTTTTTAAGAACTCAGAATCATGTGGAAAGTTAACTTAAACTGTTAACATTAGGTTTGCACACAGCAGTTTGGTGTAAAATTGAAATTTATACTATTGGTAATGTCAAAGCATTGTATGCCCTGAGAAAACAACTTTTTTCTCTTGCTCAACAGAAGCATGAAACAGGTTTTAAACAACTCAGAATCATGTGAGAAGTTGATTTAAGGTGTTTGCATTAGGTTTGCACACAGTAGTTGGGTGTAAAATTGAAATGTATACTCTTGGTAATGTCAAAGCACTGTATGCCCTGAGAAAATAACTTTTTTGTCCAGCTCAGCAGAGGCATGAAACCAGTTTTAAACAACTCAGAATCATCTGGAAAGTTAACCTAAGCTGTTAACATTAGGTTTGCACCCAGTAGTTTGGTGTAAAATTGAAATGTATACTCTTGGTAATGTCAAAGCGTTGTATGCCCTGAGAAAACAACTTTTTTGTCTTGCTCAGCACAGGCATGAAACCAGTTTTAAACATCTCATAATCATGTGGAAAGAAACTTAAACTGTTAACATTAGGTTTGCACACAGTTGTTTGGTGTAAAATTGAAATGTATACTCTTGGTAATGTCAAAGCATTGCATGCCCTGAGAAAATAACTTTTTTGTCTTGCTCAGCACAGGCATGAAACCAGTTTTAAACAACTCAGAATCATGTGGAAAGTCAACTGAAACTGTTAACATTAGGTTTGCACACAGTAGTTTGGTGTAAAATTGAAGTGTATACTATTGGTAATGACAAAGCATGCATGTCCTGAGAAAACAACTTTTTTGTCTTGCTCAACAGAGGCATGAAATCAGTTTTTAAGAACTCAGAATCATGTGGAAAGTTAACTTAAGGTGTTTCCATTAGGTTTACACACAGTAGTTTGGTGTAAAATTGAAATGTATACTATTGGTAATGTCAAAGCATTGTATGCCCTGAGAAAACAACTTTGTTTCTTGCTCAACAGAAGCATGAAACAGGTTTTAAACAACTCGTAATCATGTGAGAAGTTGATTTAAGGTGTCTGCATTAGGTTTGCACACAGTAGTTTGGTGTAAAATTGAAATATATACTCTTGGTAATGTCAAAGCATTGCATGCCCTGAGAAAATAACTTTTTTGTCTTGCTCAGCACAGGCATGAAAGCAGTTTTAAACAACTCAGAATCATGTGGAAAGTTAACTTAAACTGTTAACATTAGGTTTGCACCCAGTAGTTTGGTGTAAAATTGAAATGTATACTATTGGTAATGTCAAAGCGTTGTATGCCCTGAGAAAACAACTTTTTTGTCTTGCTCTGCAGAAGCATGAAACCAGTTTTGAACATCTCATAATCATGTGGAAAGTTAACTTAAACTGTTAACATTAGGTTTGCACACAGTAGTTTGGTGTAAAATTGAAATGTATACTATTGGTAATGACAAAGCATTGTATGCCCTGAGAAAACATCTTTTTTGTCTTGCTCAACAGAAGCATGAAACAGGTGTTAAAAAACTCAGAATCATGTGGGAAGTTGATTTAAGGTGTTTGCATTAGGTTTGCACACAGTAGTTTGGTGTAAAATTGAAATGTATACTCTCCGAAATGTCAAAGCATTGCATGCCCTGAGAAAATAACTTTTTTGTCTTGCTCAGCACAGGGTTGAAACCAGTTTTAAACAACTCAGAATCATGTGGAAAGTCAACTTAAACTGTTAACATTAGGTTTGCACACAGTAGTTTGGTGTAAAATTGAAGTCTATACTATTGGTAATGTCAAAGCATGCATGTCCTGAGAAAACAACTTTTTTGTCTTGCTCAACAGCGGCATGAAATCAGTTTTTAAGAACTCAGAATCATGTGGAAAGTTAACTTAAGGTGTTTCCATTAGGTTTCCACACAGTAGTTTGGTGTAAAATTGAAATGTATACTATTGGTAATGTCAAAGCGTTGTATGCCCTGAGAAAACAACTTTTTTGTCTTGCTCTGCAGAAGCATGAAACCAGTTTTAAACATCTCATAATCATGTGGAAAGTTAACTTAAACTGTTAACATTAGGTTTGCACCCTGTAGTTTGGTGTAAAATTGAAATGTATACTATTGGTAATGACAAAGCATTGTATGCCCTGAGAAAACAACTTTTTTGTCTTGCTCAACAGAATCATGAAACAGGTGTTAAACAACTCCGAATCATGTGGGAAGTTGATTTAAGGTGTTTGCATTAGGTTTGCACACAGTAGTTTGGTGTAAAATGGAAATGTATACTCTTGGAAATGTCAAAGCATTGCATGCCCTGAGAAAATAACTTTTTTGTCTTGCTCAGCACAGGCATGAAACCAGTTTTAAACAACTCAGAATCATATGGAAAGTTAACTTAAACTGTTAACATTAGGTTTGCACACAGTAGTTTGGTGTAAAATTGAAGTCTATACTATTGGTAATGTCAAAGCATGCATGTCCTGAGAAAACAACTTTTTTGTCTTGCTCAACAGAGGCATGAAATCAGTTTTTAAGAACTCAGAATCATGTGGAAAGTTAACTGAAGGTGTTTCCATTAGGTTTCCACACAGTACTTTGGTGTAAAATTGAAATGTATACTATTGGTAATGTCAAAGCATTGTATGCCCTGAGAAAACAACATTTTTTGTCTTGCTCAACAGAAGCATGAAACAGGTTTTAAACAACTCAGAATCATGTGGGAAGTTACCTTAAACTGTTAACATTAGGTTTGCACACAGTAGTTTGGTGTAAAATTGAAGTGTATACTATTGGTAATGTCAAAGCATGCATGTCCTGAGAAAACAACTTTTTTGTCTTGCTCAACAGAGGCATGAAATCAGTTTTTAAGAACTCAGAATCATGTGGAAAGTTAACTTAAACTGTTAACATTAGGTTTGCACACAGCAGTTTGGTGTAAAATTGAAATTTATACTATTGGTAATGTCAAAGCATTGTATGCCCTGAGAAAACAACTTTTTTCTCTTGCTCAACAGAAGCATGAAACAGGTTTTAAACAACTCAGAATCATGTGAGAAGTTGATTTAAGGTGTTTGCATTAGGTTTGCACACAGTAGTTTGGTGTAAAATTGAAATGTATACTCTTGGTAATGTCAAAGCACTGTATGCCCTGAGAAAATAACTTTTTTGTCCAGCTCAGCAGAGGCATGAAACCAGTTTTAAAGAACTCAGAATCATCTGGAAAGTTAACCTAAACTGTTAACATTAGGTTTGCACCCAGTAGTTTGGTGTAAAATTGAAATGTATACTCTTGGTAATGTCAAAGCGTTGTATGCCCTGAGAAAACAACTTTTTTGTCTTGCTCAGCACAGGCATGAAACCAGTTTTAAACATCTCATAATCATGTGGAAAGAAACTTAAACTGTTAACATTAGGTTTGCACACAGTTGTTTGGTGTAAAATTGAAATGTATACTCTTGGTAATGTCAAAGCATTGCATGCCCTGAGAAAATAACTTTTTTGTCTTGCTCAGCACAGGCATGAAACCAGTTTTAAACAACTCAGAATCATGTGGAAAGTCAACTTAAACTGTTAACATTAGGTTTGCACACAGTAGTTTGGTGTAAAATTGAAGTGTATACTATTGGTAATGACAAAGCATGCATGTCCTGAGAAAACAACTTTTTTGTCTTGCTCAACAGAGGCATGAAATCAGTTTTAAGAACTCAGAATCATGTGGAAAGTTAACTTAAACTGTTAACATTAGGTTTACACACAGTAGTTTGGTGTAAAATTGAAATGTATACTATTGGTAATGTCAAAGCATTGTATGCCCTGAGAAAACAACTTTGTTTCTTGCTCAACAGAAGCATGAAACAGGTTTTAAACAACTCGTAATCATGTGAGAAGTTGATTTAAGGTGTCTGCATTAGGTTTGCACACAGTAGTTTGGTGTAAAATTGAAATATATACTCTTGGTAATGTCAAAGCATTGCATGCCCTGAGAAAATAACTTTTTTGTCTTGCTCAGCACAGGCATGAAAGCAGTTTTAAACAACTCAGAATCATGTGGAAAGTTAACTTAAACTGTTAACATTAGGTTTGCACCCAGTAGTTTGGTGTAAAATTGAAATGTATACTATTGGTAATGTCAAAGCGTTGTATGCCCTGAGAAAACAACTTTTTGTCTTGCTCTGCAGAAGCATGAAACCAGTTTTGAACATCTCATAATCATGTGGAAAGTTAACTTAAACTGTTAACATTAGGTTTGCACACAGTAGTTTGGTGTAAAATTGAAATGTATACTATTGGTAATGACAAAGCATTGTATGCCCTGAGAAAACATCTTTTTTGTCTTGCTCAACAGAAGCATGAAACAGGTGTTAAACAACTCAGAATCATGTGGGAAGTTGATTTAAGGTGTTTGCATTAGGTTTGCACACAGTAGTTTTGTGTAAAATTGAAATGTATACTCTCCGAAATGTCAAAGCATTGCATGCCCTGAGAAAATAACTTTTTTGTCTTGCTCAGCACAGGGTTGAAACCAGTTTTAAACAACTCAGAATCATGTGGAAAGTTAACTTAAACTGTTAACATTAGGTTTGCACACAGTAGTTTGGTGTAAAATTGAAGTCTATACTATTGGTAATGTCAAAGTATGCATGTCCTGAGAAAACAACTTTTTTGTCTTGCTCAACAGAGGCATGAAATCAGTTTTTAAGAACTCAGAATCATGTGGAAAGTTAACTTAAGGTGTTTCCATTAGGTTTCCACACAGTAGTTTGGTGTAAAATTGAAATGTATACTATTGGTAATGTCAAAGCATTGTATGCCCTGAGAAAACAACTTTTTTCTCTTGCTCAACAGAAGCATGAAACAGGTTTTAAACAACTCAGAATCATGTGAGAAGTTGATTTAAGGTGTTTGCATTAGGTTTGCACACAGTAGTTTGGTGTAAAATTGAAATGTATAGTCTTGGTAATGTCAAAGCATTGCATGCCCTGAGAAAATAACTTTTTTGTCCAGCTCAGCACAGGCATGAAACCAGTTTTAAACAACTCAGAATCATCTGGAAAGTTAACCTAAACTGTTAACATTAGGTTTGCACCCAGTAGTTTGGTGTAAAATTGAAATGTATACTCTTGGTAATGTCAAAGCGTTGTATGCCCTGAGAAAACAACTTTTTTGTCTTGCTCTGCAGAAGCATGAAACCGGTTCTAAACATCTCATAATCATGTGGAAAGAAACTTAAACTGTTAACGTTAGGTTTGCACACAGTTGTTTGGTGTAAAATTGAAATGTATACTCTTGGTAATGTCAAAGCATTGCATGCCCTGAGAAAATAACTTTTTTGTCTTGCTCAGCACAGGCATGAAACCAGTTTTAAACAACTCAGAATCATGTGGAAAGTCAACTTAAACTGTTAACATTAGGTTTGCACACAGTAGTTTGGTGTAAAATTGAAGTGTATACTATTGGTAATGACAAAGCATGCATGTCCTGAGAAAACAACTGTTTTGTCTTGCTCAACAGAGGCATGAAATAAGTTTTTAAGAACTCAGAATCATGTGGAAAGTTAACTTAAGGTGTTTCCATTAGGTTTACACACAGTAGTTCGGTGTAAAATTGAAATGTATACTATTGGTAATGTCAAAGCATTGTATGCCCTGAGAAAACAACTTTGTTTCTTGCTCAACAGAAGCATGAAACAGGTTTTAAACAACTCGTAATCATGTGAGAAGTTGATTTAAGGTGTTTGCATTAGGTTTGCACACAGTAGTTTGGTGTAAAATTGAAATATATACTCTTGGTAATGTCAAAGCATTGCATGCCCTGAGAAAATAACTTTTTTGTCTTGCTCAGCACAGGCATGAAAGCAGTTTTAAACAACTCAGAATCATGTGGAATGTTAACTTAAACTGTTAACATTAGGTTTGCACCCAGTAGTTTGGTGTAAAATTGAAATGTATACTATTGGTAATGTCAAAGCGTTGTATGCCCTGAGAAAACAACATTTTTTGTCTTGCTCTGCAGAAGCATGAAACCAGTTTTGAACATCTCAGAATCATGTGGAAAGTTAACTTAAACTGTTAACATTAGGTTTGCACAAAGTAGTTTGGTGTAAAATTGAAATGTATACTATTGGTAATGACAAAGCATTGTATGCCCTGAGAAAACATCTTTTTTGTCTTGCTCAACAGAAGCATGAAACAGGTGTTAAACAACTCAGAATCATGTGGGAAGTTGATTTAAGGTGTTTGCATTAGGTTTGCACACAGTAGTTTGGTGTAAAATGGAAATGTATACTCTTGGAAATGTCAAAGCATTGCATGCCCTGAGAAAATAACTTTTTTGTCTTGCTCAGCACAGGCATGAACCAGTTGTAAACAACTCAGAATCATGTGGAAAGTTAACTTAAACTGTTAACATTAGGTTTGCACACAGTAGTTTGGTGTAAATTGAAGTCTATACTATTGGTAATGTCAAAGCATGCATGTCCTGAGAAAACAACTTTTTTGTCTTGCTCAACAGAGGCATGAAATCAGTTTTTAAGAACTCAGAATCATGTGGAAAGTTAACTGAAGGTGTTTCCATTAGGTTTCCACACAGTACTTTGGTGTAAAATTGAAATGTATACTATTGGTAATGTCAAAGCATTGTATGCCCTGAGAAAACAACTTTTTCTCTTGCTCAACAGAAGCATGAAACAGGTTTTAAACATCTCATAATCATGTGGAAAGAAACTTAAACTGTTAACATTAGGTTTGCACACAGTTTGTTTGGTGTAAAATTGAAATGTATACTCTTGGTAATGTCAAAGCATTGCATGCCCTGAGAAAATAACTTTTTTGTCTTGCTCAGCACAGGCATGAAACCAGTTTTAAACAACTCAGAATCATGTGGAAAGTCAACTTAAACTGTTAACATTAGGTTTGCACACAGTAGTTTGGTGTAAAATTGAAGTGTATACTATTGGTAATGACAAAGCATGCATGTCCTGAGAAAACAACTTTTTTGTCTTGCTCAACAGAGGCATGAAATCAGTTTTTAAGACTCAGAATCATGTGGAAAGTTAACTTAAGGTGTTTCCATTAGGTGTACACACAGTAGTTTGGTGTAAAATTGAAATGTATACTATTGGTAATGTCAAAGCATTGTATGCCCTGAGAAAACAACTTTGTTTCTGCTCAACAGAAGCATGAAACAGGTTTTAACAACTCGTAATCATGTGAGAAGTTGAATTTAAGGTGTCTGCATTAGGTTTGCACACAGTAGTTTGGTGTAAATTGAAATATATACTCTTGGTAATGTCAAAGCATTGCATGCCCTGAGAAAATAACTTTTTTGTCTTGCTCAGCACAGCATGAAAGCAGTTTTAAACAACTCAGAATCATGTGGAAAGTTAACTTAAACTGTTAACATTAGGTTTGCACCCAGTAGTTTGGTGTAAAATTGAAATGTATACTATTGGTAATGTCAAAGCGTTGTATGCCCTGAGAAAACAACTTTTTTGTCTTGCTCTGCAGAGCATGAAACCAGTTTTGAACATCTCATAATCATGTGGAAAGTTAACTTAAACTGTTAACATTAGGTTTGCACACAGTAGTTTGGTGTAAAATTGAAATGTATACTATTGTAATGACAAAGCATTGTATGCCCTGAGAAAACATCTTTTTTGTCTTGCTCAACAGAAGCATGAAACAGGTGTTAAACAACTCAGAATCATGTGGGAAGTTGATTTAAGGTGTTTGCATTAGGTTTGCACACAGTAGTTTGGTGTAAAATTGAAATGTATACTCTCCGAAATGTCAAAGCATTGCATGCCCTGAGAAAATAACTTTTTTGTCTTGCTCAGCACAGGGTTGAAACCAGTTTAAACAACTCAGAATCATGTGGAAAGTTAACTTAAACTTGTAACATTAGGTTTGCACACAGTAGTTTGGTGTAAAATTGAAGTCTATACTATTGGTAATGTCAAAGCATGCATGTCCTGAGGAAAACAACTTTTTTGTCTTGCTCAACAGCGGCATGAAATCAGTTTTTAAGAATCAGAATCATGTGGAAAGTTAACTTAGGTGTTTCCATTAGGTTTCCACACAGTAGTTTGGTGTAAAATTGAAATGTATACTATTGGTAATGTCAAAGCGTTGTATGCCCTGAGAAAACAACTTTTTTGTCTTGCTCTGCAGAAGCATGAAACCAGTTTTAAACATCTCATAATCATGTGGAAAGTTAACTTAAACTGTTAACATTAGGTTTGCACCCTGTAGTTTGGTGTAAAATTGAAATGTATACTATTGGTAATGACAAAGCATTGTATGCCCTGAGAAAACAACTTTTTTGTCTTGCTCAACAGAAGCATGAAACAGGTGTTTAAACAACTCAGAATCATGTGGGAAGTTGATTAAGGTGTTTGCATTAGGTTTGCACACAGTAGTTTGGTGTAAAATGGAAATGTATACTCTTGGAAATGTCAAAGCATTGCATGCCCTGAGAAAATAACTTTTTTGTCTTGCTCAGCACAGGCATGAAACCAGTTTTAAACAACTCAGAATCATATGGAAAGTTAACTTAAACTGTTAACATTAGGTTTGCACACAGTAGTTTGGTGTAAAATTGAAGTCTATACTATTGGTAATGTCAAAGCATGCATGTCCTGAGAAAACAACTTTTTTGTTTTGCTCAACAGAGGCATGAAATCAGTTTTTAAGAACTCAGAATCATGTGGAAAGTTAACTGAAGGTGTTTCCATTAGGTTTCCACACAGTACTTTGGTGTAAAATTGAAATGTATACTATTGGTAATGTCAAAGCATTGTATGCCCTGAGAAAACAACTTTTTTGTCTTGCTCAACAGAAGCATGAAACAGGTTTTAAACAACTCAGAATCATGTGGGAAGTTAACTTAAACTGTTAACATTAGGTTTGCACACAGATGTTTGGTGTAAAATTGAAGTGTATACTATTGGTAATGTCAAAGCATGCATGTCCTGAGAAAACAACTTTTTTGTCTTGCTCAACAGAGGCATGAAATCAGTTTTTAAGAACTCAGAATCATGTGGAAAGTTAACTTAAACTGTTAACATTAGGTTTGCACACAGCAGTTTGGTGTAAAATTGAAATTTATACTATTGGTAATGTCAAAGCATTGTATGCCCTGAGAAAACAACTTTTTTCTCTTGCTCAACAGAAGCATGAAACAGGTTTTAAACAACTCAGAATCATGTGAGAAGTTGATTTAAGGTGTTTGCATTAGGTTTGCACACAGTAGTTTGGGTGTAAAATTGAAATGTATACTCTTGGTAATGTCAAAGCACTGTATGCCCTGAGAAAATAACTTTTTTGTCCAGCTCAGCAGAGGCATGAAACCAGTTTTAAACAACTCAGAATCATCTGGAAAGTTAACCTAAACTGTTAACATTAGGTTTGCACACAGTAGTTTGGTGTAAAATTGAAGTGTATACTATTGGTAATGACAATGCATGCATGTCCTGAGAAAACAACTGTTTTGTCTTGCTACAACAGAGGCATGAAATCAGTTTTTAAGAACTCAGAATCATGTGGAAAGTTAACTTAAGGTTGTTTCCATGGTTGGTGTAAAATTGAAATGTATACTATTGGTAATGTCAAAGCATTGTATGCCCTGAGAAAAGAACTTTGTTTCTTGCTCAACAGAAGCATGAAACAGGTTTTAAACAACTCGTAATCATGTGAGAAGTTGATTTAAGGTGTTTGCATTAGGTTTGCACACAGTAGTTTGGTGTAAAATTGAAATATATACTCTTGGTAATGTCAAAGCATTGCATGCCCTGAGAAAATAACTTTTTTGTCTTGCTCAGCACAGGCATGAAAGCAGTTTTAAAACAACTCAGAATCATGTGGAAAGTTAACTTAAGCTGTTAACATTAGGTTTGCACCCAGTAGTTTGGTGTAAAATTGAAATGTATACTATTGGTAATGTCAAAGCGTTGTATGCCCTGAGAAAACAACTTTTTTGTCTTGCTCTGCAGAAGCATGAAACCAGTTTTAAACATCTCATAATCATGTGGAAAGTTAACTTAAACTGTTAACATTAGGTTTGCACCCTGTAGTTTGGTGTAAAATTGAAATGTATACTATTGGTAATGACAAAGCATTGTATGCCCTGAGAAAACAACTTTTTTGTCTTGCTCAACAGAAGCATGAAACAGGTGTTAAACAACTCAGAATCATGTGGGAAGTTGATTTAAGGTGTTTGCATTAGGTTTGCACACAGTAGTTTGGTGTAAAATGGAAATGTATACTCTTGGAAATGTCAAAGCATTGCATGCCCTGAGAAAATAACTTTTTTGTCTTGCTCAGCACAGGCATGAAACCAGTTTTAAACAACTCAGAATCATGTGGAAAGTTAACTGAAGGTGTTTCCATTAGGATTCCACACATTACTTTGGTGTAAAATTGAAATGTATACTATTGGTAATGTCAAAGCATTGTATGTCCTGAGAAAACAACTTTTTTGTCTTGCTCAACAGAAGCATGAAACAGGTTTTAAAACAACTCAGAATCATGTGGGAAGTTAACTTAAACTGATAACATTAGGTTTGCACACAGTAGTTTGGTGTAAAATTGAAGTGTATACTATTGGTAATGTCAAAGCATGCATGTCCTGAGAAAACAACTATTTTGTCTTGCTCAACAGAGGCATGAAATCAGTTTTTAAGAACTCAGAATCATGTGGAAAGTTAACTTAAACTGTTAACATTAGGTTTGCACACAGTAGTTTGGTGTAAAATTGAAATGTATACTATTGGTAATGACAAAGCATTGTATGCCCTGAGAAAACATCTTTTTTGTCTTGCTCAACAGAAGCATGAAACAGGTGTTAAACAACTCAGAATCATGTGGGAAGTTGATTTAAGGTGTTTGCACTAGGTTTGCACACAGTAGTTTGGTGTAAAATGGAAATGTATACTCTTGGAAATGTCAAAGCATTGCATGCCCTGAGAAAATAACTTTTTTGTCTTGCTCAGCACAGGCATGAAACCAGTTTTAAACATCTCATAATCATGTGGAAAGAAACTTAAACTGTTAACATTAGGTTTGCACACAGTTGTTTGGTGTAAAATTGAAATGTATACTCTTGGTAATGTCAAAGCATTGCATGCCCTGAGAAAATAACTTTTTTGTCTTGCTCAGCACAGGCATGAAACCAGTTTTAAACAACTCAGAATCATGTGGAAAGTCAACTTAAACTGTTAACATTAGGTTTGCACACAGTAGTTTGGTGTAAAATTGAAGTGTATACTATTGGTAATGACAAAGCATGCATGTCCTGAGAAAACAACTTTTTTGTCTTGCTCAACAGAGGCATGAAATCAGTTTTTAAGAACTCAGAATCATGTGGAAAGTTAACTTAAGGTGTTTCCATTAGGTTTACACACAGTAGTTTGGTGTAAAATTGAAATGTATACTATTGGTAATGTCAAAGCATTGTATGCCCTGAGAAAACAACTTTGTTTCTTGCTCAACAGAAGCATGAAACAGGTTTTAAACAACTCGTAATCATGTGAGAAGTTGATTTAAGGTGTCTGCATTAGGTTTGCACACAGTAGTTTGGTGTAAAATTGAAATATATACTCTTGGTAATGTCAAAGCATTGCATGCCCTGAGAAAATAACTTTTTTGTCTTGCTCAGCACAGGCATGAAAGCAGTTTTAAACAACTCAGAATCATGTGGAAAGTTAACTTAAACTGTTAACATTAGGTTTGCACCCAGTAGTTTGGTGTAAAATTGAAATGTATACTATTGGTAATGTCAAAGCGTTGTATGCCCTGAGAAAACAACTTTTTTGTCTTGCTCTGCAGAAGCATGAAACCAGTTTTGAACATCTCATAATCATGTGGAAAGTTAACTTAAACTGTTAACATTAGGTTTGCACACAGTAGTTTGGTGTAAAATTGAAATGTATACTATTGGTAATGACAAAGCATTGTATGCCCTGAGAAAACATCTTTTTTGTCTTGCTCAACAGAAGCATGAAACAGGTGTTAAACAACTCAGAATCATGTGGGAAGTTGATTTAAGGTGTTTGCATTAGGTTTGCACACAGTAGTTTGGTGTAAAATTGAAATGTATACTCTCCTAAATGTCAAAGCATTGCATGCCCTGAGAAAATAACTTTTTTGTCTTGCTCAGCACAGGGTTGAAACCAGTTTTAAACAACTCAGAATCATGTGGAAAGTTAACTTAAACTGTTAACATTAGGTTTGCACACAGTAGTTTGGTGTAAAATTGAAGTCTATACTATTGGTAATGTCAAAGTATGCATGTCCTGAGAAAACAACTTTTTTGTCTTGCTCAACAGAGGCATGAAATCAGTTTTTAAGAACTCAGAATCATGTGGAAAGTTAACTTAAGGTGTTTCCATTAGGTTTCCACACAGTAGTTTGGTGTAAAATTGAAATGTATACTATTGGTAATGTCAAAGCATTGTATGCCCTGAGAAAACAACTTTTTTCTCTTGCTCAACAGAAGCATGAAACAGGTTTTAAACAACTCAGAATCATGTGAGAAGTTGATTTAAGGTGTTTGCATTAGGTTTGCACACAGTAGTTTGGTGTAAAATTGAAATGTATACTCTTGGTAATGTCAAAGCAATGCAGCCCTGAGAAAATAACTTTTTTGTCCAGCTCAGCACAGGCATGAAACCAGTTTTAAACAACTCAGAATCATCTGGAAAGTTAACCTAAACTGTTAACATTAGGTTTGCACCCAGTAGTTTGGTGTAAAATTGAAATGTATACTCTTGGTAATGTCAAAGCGTTGTATGCCCTGAGAAAACAACTTTTTTGTCTTGCTCTGCAGAAGCATGAAACCAGTTCTAAACATCTCATAATCATGTGGAAAGAAACTTAAACTGTTAACATTAGGTTTGCACACAGTTGTTTGGTGTAAAATTGAAATGTATACTCTTGGTAATGTCAAAGCATTGCATGCCCTGAGAAAATAACTTTTTTGTCTTGCTCAGCACAGGCATGAAACCAGTTTTAAACAACTCAGAATCATGTGGAAAGTCAACTTAAACTGTTAACATTAGGTTTGCACACAGTTGTTTGGTGTAAAATTGAAATGTATACTCTTGGTAATGTCAAAGCATTGCATGCCCTGAGAAAATAACTTTTTTGTCTTGCTCAGCACAGGCATGAAACCAGTTTTAAACAACTCAGAATCATGTGGAAAGTCAACTTAAACTGTTAACATTAGGTTTGCACACAGTAGTTTGGTGTAAAATTGAAGTGTATACTATTGGTAATGACAAAGCATGCATGTCCTGAGAAAACAACTGTTTTGTCTTGCTCAACAGAGGCATGAAATCAGTTTTTAAGAACTCAGAATCATGTGGAAAGTTAACTTAAGGTGTTTCCATTAGGTTTACACACAGTAGTTCGGTGTAAAATTGAAATGTATACTATTGGTAATGTCAAAGCATTGTATGCCCTGAGAAAACAACTTTGTTTCTTGCTCAACAGAAGCATGAAACAGGTTTTAAACAACTCGTAATCATGTGAGAAGTTGATTTAAGGTGTTTGCATTAGGTTTGCACACAGTAGTTTGGTGTAAAATTGAAATATATACTCTTGGTAATGTCAAAGCATTGCATGCCCTGAGAAAATAACTTTTTTGTCTTGCTCAGCACAGGCATGAAAGCAGTTTTAAACAACTCAGAATCATGTGGAATGTTAACTTAAACTGTTAACATTAGGTTTGCACCCAGTAGTTTGGTGTAAAATTGAAATGTATACTATTGGTAATGTCAAAGCGTTGTATGCCCTGAGAAAACAACTTTTTTGTCTTGCTCTGCAGAAGCATGAAACCAGTTTTGAACATCTCATAATCATGTGGAAAGTTAACTTAAACTGTTAACATTAGGTTTGCACACAGTAGTTTGGTGTAAAATTGAAATGTATACTATTGGTAATGACAAAGCATTGTATGCCCTGAGAAAACATCTTTTTTGTCTTGCTCAACAGAAGCATGAAACAGGTGTTAAACAACTCAGAATCATGTGGGAAGTTGATTTAAGGTGTTTGCATTAGGTTTGCACACAGTAGTTTGGTGTAAAATGGAAATGTATACTCTTGGAAATGTCAAAGCATTGCATGCCCTGAGAAAATAACTTTTTTGTCTTGCTCAGCACAGGCATGAAACCAGTTGTAAACAACTCAGAATCATGTGGAAAGTTAACTTAAACTGTTAACATTAGGTTTGCACACAGTAGTTTGGTGTAAAATTGAAGTCTATACTATTGGTAATGTCAAAGCATGCATGTCCTGAGAAAACAACTTTTTTGTCTTGCTCAACAGAGGCATGAAATCAGTTTTTAAGAACTCAGAATCATGTGGAAAGTTAACTGAAGGTGTTTCCATTAGGTTTCCACACAGTACTTTGGTGTAAAATTGAAATGTATACTATTGGTAATGTCAAAGCATTGTATGCCCTGAGAAAACAACTTTTTTCTCTTGCTCAACAGAAGCATGAAACAGGTTTTAAACATCTCATAATCATGTGGAAAGAAACTTAAACTGTTAACATTAGGTTTGCACACAGTTGTTTGGTGTAAAATTGAAATGTATACTCTTGGTAATGTCAAAGCATTGCATGCCCTGAGAAAATAACTTTTTTGTCTTGCTCAGCACAGGCATGAAACCAGTTTTAAACAACTCAGAATCATGTGGAAAGTCAACTTAAACTGTTAACATTAGGTTTGCACACAGTAGTTTGGTGTAAAATTGAAGTGTATACTATTGGTAATGACAAAGCATGCATGTCCTGAGAAAACAACTTTTTTGTCTTGCTCAACAGAGGCATGAAATCAGTTTTTAAGAACTCAGAATCATGTGGAAAGTTAACTTAAGGTGTTTCCATTAGGTTTACACACAGTAGTTTGGTGTAAAATTGAAATGTATACTATTGGTAATGTCAAAGCATTGTATGCCCTGAGAAAACAACTTTGTTTCTTGCTCAACAGAAGCATGAAACAGGTTTTAAACAACTCGTAATCATGTGCGAAGTTGATTTAAGGTGTCTGCATTAGGTTTGCACACAGTAGTTTGGTGTAAAATTGAAATATATACTCTTGGTAATGTCAAAGCATTGCATGCCCTGAGAAAATAACTTTTTTGTCTTGCTCAGCACAGGCATGAAAGCAGTTTTAAACAACTCAGAATCATGTGGAAAGTTAACTTAAACTGTTAACATTAGGTTTGCACCCAGTAGTTTGGTGTAAAATTGAAATGTATACTATTGGTAATGTCAAAGCGTTGTATGCCCTGAGAAAACAACTTTTTTGTCTTGCTCTGCAGAAGCATGAAACCAGTTTTGAACATCTCATAATCATGTGGAACGTTAACTTAAACTGTTAACATTAGGTTTGCACACAGTAGTTTGGTGTAAAATTGAAATGTATACTATTGGTAATGACAAAGCATTGTATGCCCTGAGAAAACATCTTTTTTGTCTTGCTCAACAGAAGCATGAAACAGGTGTTAAACAACTCAGAATCATGTGGGAAGTTGATTTAAGGTGTTTGCATTAGGTTTGCACACAGTAGTTTGGTGTAAAATTGAAATGTATACTCTCCGAAATGTCAAAGCATTGCATGCCCTGAGAAAATAACTTTTTTGTCTTGCTCAGCACAGGGTTGAAACCAGTTTTAAACAACTCAGAATCATGTGGAAAGTTAACTTAAACTGTTAACATTAGGTTTGCACACAGTAGTTTGGTGTAAAATTGAAGTCTATACTATTGGTAATGTCAAAGCATGCATGTCCTGAGAAAACAACTTTTTTGTCTTGCTCAACAGCGGCATGAAATCAGTTTTTAAGAACTCAGAATCATGTGGAAAGTTAACTTAAGGTGTTTCCATTAGGTTTCCACACAGTAGTTTGGTGTAAAATTGAAATGTATACTATTGGTAATGTCAAAGCGTTGTATGCCCTGAGAAAACAACTTTTTTGTCTTGCTCTGCAGAAGCATGAAACCAGTTTTAAACATCTCATAATCATGTGGAAAGTTAACTTAAACTGTTAACATTAGGTTTGCACCCTGTAGTTTGGTGTAAAATTGAAATGTATACTATTGGTAATGACAAAGCATTGTATGCCCTGAGAAAACAACTTTTTTGTCTTGCTCAACAGAAGCATGAAACAGGTGTTAAACAACTCAGAATCATGTGGGAAGTTGATTTAAGGTGTTTGCATTAGGTTTGCACACAGTAGTTTGGTGTAAAATGGAAATGTATACTCTTGGAAATGTCAAAGCATTGCATGCCCTGAGAAAATAACTTTTTTGTCTTGCTCAGCACAGGCATGAAACCAGTTTTAAACAACTCAGAATCATATGGAAAGTTAACTTAAACTGTTAACATTAGGTTTGCACACAGTAGTTTGGTGTAAAATTGAAGTCTATACTATTGGTAATGTCAAAGCATGCATGTCCTGAGAAAACAACTTTTTTGTCTTGCTCAACAGAGGCATGAAATCAGTTTTTAAGAACTCAGAATAATGTGGAAAGTTAACTGAAGGTGTTTCCATTAGGTTTCCACACAGTACTTTGGTGTAAAATTGAAATGTATACTATTGGTAATGTCAAAGCATTGTATGCCCTGAGAAAACAACTTTTTTGTCTTGCTCAACAGAAGCATGAAACAGGTTTTAAACAACTCAGAATCATGTGGGAAGTTAACTTAAACTGTTAACATTAGGTTTGCACACAGTAGTTTGGTGTAAAATTGAAGTGTATACTATTGGTAATGTCAAAGCATGCATGTCCTGAGAAAACAACTTTTTTGTCTTGCTCAACAGAGGCATGAAATCAGTTTTTAAGAACTCAGAATCATGTGGAAAGTTAACTTAAACTGTTAACATTAGGTTTGCACACAGCAGTTTGGTGTAAAATTGAAATTTATACTATTGGTAATGTCAAAGCATTGTATGCCCTGAGAAAACAACTTTTTTCTCTTGCTCAACAGAAGCATGAAACAGGTTTTAAACAACTCAGAATCATGTGAGAAGTTGATTTAAGGTGTTAACATTAGGTTTGCACACAGTAGTTTGGTGTAAAATTGAAGTGTATACTATTGGTAATGACAAAGCATGCATGTCCTGAGAAAACAACTGTTTTGTCTTGCTCAACAGAGGCATGAAATCAGTTTTTAAGAACTCAGAATCATGTGGAAAGTTAACTTAAGGTGTTTCCATTAGGTTTACACACAGTAGTTCGGTGTAAAATTGAAATGTATACTATTGGTAATGTCAAAGCATTGTATGCCCTGAGAAAACAACTTTGTTTCTTGCTCAACAGAAGCATGAAACAGGTTTTAAACAACTCGTAATCATGTGAGAAGTTGATTTAAGGTGTTTGCATTAGGTTTGCACACAGTAGTTTGGTGTAAAATTGAAATATATACTCTTGGTAATGTCAAAGCATTGCATGCCCTGAGAAAATAACTTTTTTGTCTTGCTCAGCACAGGCATGAAAGCAGTTTTAAACAACTCAGAATCATGTGGAATGTTAACTTAAACTGTTAACATTAGGTTTGCACCCAGTAGTTTGGTGTAAAATTGAAATGTATACTATTGGTAATGTCAAAGCGTTGTATGCCCTGAGAAAACAACTTTTTTGTCTTGCTCTGCAGAAGCATGAAACCAGTTTTGAACATCTCATAATCATGTGGAAAGTTAACTTAAACTGTTAACATTAGGTTTGCACACAGTAGTTTGGTGTAAAATTGAAATGTATACTATTGGTAATGACAAAGCATTGTATGCCCTGAGAAAACATCTTTTTTGTCTTGCTCAACAGAAGCATGAAACAGGTGTTAAACAACTCAGAATCATGTGGGAAGTTGATTTAAGGTGTTTGCATTAGGTTTGCACACAGTAGTTTGGTGTAAAATGGAAATGTATACTCTTGGAAATGTCAAAGCATTGCATGCCCTGAGAAAATAACTTTTTTGTCTTGCTCAGCACAGGCATGAAACCAGTTGTAAACAACTCAGAATCATGTGGAAAGTTAACTTAAACTGTTAACATTAGGTTTGCACACAGTAGTTTGGTGTAAAATTGAAGTCTATACTATTGGTAATGTCAAAGCATGCATGTCCTGAGAAAACAACTTTTTTGTCTTGCTCAACAGAACATGAAATCAGTTTTTAAGAACTCAGAATCATGTGGAAAGTTAACTGAAGGTGTTTCCATTAGGTTTCCACACAGTACTTTGGTGTAAAATTGAAATGTATACTATTGGTAATGTCAAAGCATTGTATGCCCTGAGAAAACAACTTTTTTCTCTTGCTCAACAGAAGCATGAAACAGGTTTTAAACATCTCATAATCATGTGGAAAGAAACTTAAACTGTTAACATTAGGTTTGCACACAGTTGTTTGGTGTAAAATTGAAATGTATACTCTTGGTAATGTCAAAGCATTGCATGCCCTGAGAAAATAACTTTTTTGTCTTGCTCAGCACAGGCATGAAACCAGTTTTAAACAACTCAGAATCATGTGGAAAGTCAACTTAAACTGTTAACATTAGGTTTGCACACAGTAGTTTGGTGTAAAATTGAAGTGTATACTATTGGTAATGACAAAGCATGCATGTCCTGAGAAAACAACTTTTTTGTCTTGCTCAACAGAGGCATGAAATCAGTTTTTAAGAACTCAGAATCATGTGGAAAGTTAACTTAAGGTGTTTCCATTAGGTTTCAACACAGTAGTTTGGTGTAAAATTGAAATGTATACTATTGGTAATGTCAAAGCATTGTATGCCCTGAGAAAACAACTTTGTTTCTTGCTCAACAGAAGCATGAAACAGGTTTTAAACAACTCGTAATCATGTGAGAAGTTGATTTAAGGTGTCTGCATTAGGTTTGCACACAGTAGTTTGGTGTAAAATTGAAATATATACTCTTGGTAATGTCAAAGCATTGCATGCCCTGAGAAAATAACTTTTTTGTCTTGCTCAGCACAGGCATGAAAGCAGTTTTAAACAACTCAGAATCATGTGGAAAGTTAACTTAAACTGTTAACATTAGGTTTGCACCCAGTAGTTTGGTGTAAAATTGAAATGTATACTATTGGTAATGTCAAAGCGTTGTATGCCCTGAGAAAACAACTTTTTTGTCTTGCTCTGCAGAAGCATGAAACCAGTTTTGAACATCTCATAATCATGTGGAAAGTTAACTTAAACTGTTAACATTAGGTTTGCACACAGTAGTTTGGTGTAAAATTGAAATGTATACTATTGGTAATGACAAAGCATTGTATGCCCTGAGAAAACATCTTTTTTGTCTTGCTCAACAGAAGCATGAAACAGGTGTTAAACAACTCAGAATCATGTGGGAAGTTGATTTAAGGTGTTTGCATTAGGTTTGCACACAGTAGTTTGGTGTAAAATTGAAATGTATACTCTCCGAAATGTCAAAGCATTGCATGCCCTGAGAAATTAACTTTTTTGTCTTGCTCAGCACAGGGTTGAAACCAGTTTTAAACAACTCAGAATCATGTGGAAAGTTAACTTAAACTGTTAACATTAGGTTTGCACACAGTAGTTTGGTGTAAAATTGAAGTCTATACTATTGGTAATGTCAAAGCATGCATGTCCTGAGAAAACAACTTTTTTGTCTTGCTCAACAGCGGCATGAAATCAGTTTTTAAGAACTCAGAATCATGTGGAAAGTTAACTTAAGGTGTTTCCATTAGGTTTCCACACAGTAGTTTGGTGTAAAATTGAAATGTATACTATTGGTAATGTCAAAGCGTTGTATGCCCTGAGAAAACAGCTTTTTTGTCTTGCTCTGCAGAAGCATGAAACCAGTTTTAAACATCTCATAATCATGTGGAAAGTTAACTTAAACTGTTAACATTAGGTTTGCACCCTGTAGTTTGGTGTAAAATTGAAATGTATACTATTGGTAATGACAAAGCATTGTATGCCCTGAGAAAACAACTTTTTTGTCTTGCTCAACAGAAGCATGAAACAGGTGTTAAACAACTCAGAATCATGTGGGAAGTTGATTTAAGGTGTTTGCATTAGGTTTGCACACAGTAGTTTGGTGTAAAATGGAAATGTATACTCTTGGAAATGTCAAAGCATTGCATGCCCTGAGAAAATAACTTTTTTGTCTTGCTCAGCACAGGCATGAAACCAGTTTTAAACAACTCAGAATCATATGGAAAGTTAACTTAAACTGTTAACATTAGGTTTGCACACAGTAGTTTGGTGTAAAATTGAAGTCTATACTATTGGTAATGTCAAAGCATGCATGTCCTGAGAAAACAACTTTTTTGTCTTGCTCAACAGAGGCATGAAATCAGTTTTTAAGAACTCAGAATCATGTGGAAAGTTAACTGAAGGTGTTTCCATTAGGTTTCCACACAGTACTTTGGTGTAAAATTGAAATGTATACTATTGGTAATGTCAAAGCATTGTATGCCCTGAGAAAACAACTTTTTTGTCTTGCTCAACAGAAGCATGAAACAGGTTTTAAACAACTCAGAATCATGTGGGAAGTTAACTTAAACTGTTAACATTAGGTTTGCACACAGTAGTTTGGTGTAAAATTGAAGTGTATACTATTGGTAATGTCAAAGCATGCATGTCCTGAGAAAACAACTTTTTTGTCTTGCTCAACAGAGGCATGAAATCAGTTTTTAAGAACTCAGAATCATGTGGAAAGTTAACTTAAACTGTTAACATTAGGTTTGCACACAGCAGTTTGGTGTAAAATTGAAATTTATACTATTGGTAATGTCAAAGCATTGTATGCCCTGAGAAAACAACTTTTTTCTCTTGCTCAACAGAAGCATGAAACAGGTTTTAAACAACTCAGAATCATGTGAGAAGTTGATTTAAGGTGTTTGCATTAGGTTTGCACACAGTAGTTTGGTGTAAAATTGAAATGTATACTCTTGGTAATGTCAAAGCATTGCATGCCCTGAGAAAATAACTTTTTTGTCTTGCTCAGCACAGGCATGAAACCAGTTTTAAACAACTCAGAATCATGTGGAAAGTCAACTTAAACTGTTAACATTAGGTTTGCACACAGTAGTTTGGTGTAAAATTGAAGTGTATACTATTGGTAATGACAAAGCATGCATGTCCTGAGAAAACAACTTTTTTGTCTTGCTCAACAGAGGCATGAAATCAGTTTTTAAGAACTCAGAATCATGTGGAAAGTTAACTTAAGGTGTTTCCATTAGGTTTACACACAGTAGTTTGGTGTAAAATTGAAATGTATACTATTGGTAATGTCAAAGCATTGTATGCCCTGAGAAAACAACTTTGTTTCTTGCTCAACAGAAGCATGAAACAGGTTTTAAACAACTCGTAATCATGTGAGAAGTTGATTTAAGGTGTCTGCATTAGGTTTGCACACAGTAGTTTGGTGTAAAATTGAAATATATACTCTTGGTAATGTCAAAGCATTGCATGCCCTGAGAAAATAACTTTTTTGTCTTGCTCAGCACAGGCATGAAAGCAGTTTTAAACAACTCAGAATCATGTGGAAAGTTAACTTAAACTGTTAACATTAGGTTTGCACCCAGTAGTTTGGTGTAAAATTGAAATGTATACTATTGGTAATGTCAAAGCGTTGTATGCCCTGAGAAAACAACTTTTTTGTCTTGCTCTGCAGAAGCATGAAACCAGTTTTGAACATCTCATAATCATGTGGAAAGTTAACTTAAACTGTTAACATTAGGTTTGCACACAGTAGTTTGGTGTAAAATTGAAATGTATACTATTGGTAATGACAAAGCATTGTATGCCCTGAGAAAACATCTTTTTTGTCTTGCTCAACAGAAGCATGAAACAGGTGTTAAACAACTCAGAATCATGTGGGAAGTTGATTTAAGGTGTTTGCATTAGGTTTGCACACAGTAGTTTGGTGTAAAATTGAAATGTATACTCTCCGAAATGTCAAAGCATTGCATGCCCTGAGAAATTAACTTTTTTGTCTTGCTCAGCACAGGGTTGAAACCAGTTTTAAACAACTCAGAATCATGTGGAAAGTTAACTTAAACTGTTAACATTAGGTTTGCACACAGTAGTTTGGTGTAAAATTGAAGTCTATACTATTGGTAATGTCAAAGCATGCATGTCCTGAGAAAACAACTTTTTTGTCTTGCTCAACAGCGGCATGAAATCAGTTTTTAAGAACTCAGAATCATGTGGAAAGTTAACTTAAGGTGTTTCCATTAGGTTTCCACACAGTAGTTTGGTGTAAAATTGAAATGTATACTATTGGTAATGTCAAAGCGTTGTATGCCCTGAGAAAACAACTTTTTTGTCTTGCTCTGCAGAAGCATGAAACCAGTTTTAAACATCTCATAATCATGTGGAAAGTTAACTTAAACTGTTAACATTAGGTTTGCACCCTGTAGTTTGGTGTAAAATTGAAATGTATACTATTGGTAATGACAAAGCATTGTATGCCCTGAGAAAACAACTTTTTTGTCTTGCTCAACAGAAGCATGAAACAGGTGTTAAACAACTCAGAATCATGTGGGAAGTTGATTTAAGGTGTTTGCATTAGGTTTGCACACAGTAGTTTGGTGTAAAATGGAAATGTATACTCTTGGAAATGTCAAAGCATTGCATGCCCTGAGAAAATAACTTTTTTGTCTTGCTCAGCACAGGCATGAAACCAGTTTTAAACAACTCAGAATCATATGGAAAGTTAACTTAAACTGTTAACATTAGGTTTGCACACAGTAGTTTGGTGTAAAATTGAAGTCTATACTATTGGTAATGTCAAAGCATGCATGTCCTGAGAAAACAACTTTTTTGTCTTGCTCAACAGAGGCATGAAATCAGTTTTTAAGAACTCAGAATCATGTGGAAAGTTAACTGAAGGTGTTTCCATTAGGTTTCCACACAGTACTTTGGTGTAAAATTGAAATGTATACTATTGGTAATGTCAAAGCATTGTATGCCCTGAGAAAACAACTTTTTTGTCTTGCTCAACAGAAGCATGAAACAGGTTTTAAACAACTCAGAATCATGTGGGAAGTTAACTTAAACTGTTAACATTAGGTTTGCACACAGTAGTTTGGTGTAAAATTGAAGTGTATACTATTGGTAATGTCAAAGCATGCATGTCCTGAGAAAACAACTTTTTTGTCTTGCTCAACAGAGGCATGAAATCAGTTTTTAAGAACTCAGAATCATGTGGAAAGTTAACTTAAACTGTTAACATTAGGTTTGCACACAGCAGTTTGGTGTAAAATTGAAATTTATACTATTGGTAATGTCAAAGCATTGTATGCCCTGAGAAAACAACTTTTTTCTCTTGCTCAACAGAAGCATGAAACAGGTTTTAAACAACTCAGAATCATGTGAGAAGTTGATTTAAGGTGTTTGCATTAGGTTTGCACACAGTAGTTTGGTGTAAAATTGAAATGTATACTCTTGGTAATGTCAAAGCATTGCATGCCCTGAGAAAATAACTTTTTTGTCTTGCTCAGCACAGGCATGAAACCAGTTTTAAACAACTCAGAATCATGTGGAAAGTCAACTTAAACTGTTAACATTAGGTTTGCACACAGTAGTTTGGTGTAAAATTGAAGTGTATACTATTGGTAATGACAAAGCATGCATGTCCTGAGAAAACAACTTTTTTGTCTTGCTGAACAGAGGCATGAAATCAGTTTTTAAGAACTCAGAATCATGTGGAAAGTTAACTTAAGGTGTTTCCATTAGGTTTACACACAGTAGTTTGGTGTAAAATTGAAATGTATACTATTGGTAATGTCAAAGCATTGTATGCCCTGAGAAAACAACTTTGTTTCTTGCTCAACAGAAGCATGAAACAGGTTTTAAACAACTCGTAATCATGTGAGAAGTTGATTTAAGGTGTCTGCATTAGGTTTGCACACAGTAGTTTGGTGTAAAATTGAAATATATACTCTTGGTAATGTCAAAGCATTGCATGCCCTGAGAAAATAACTTTTTTGTCTTGCTCAGCACAGGCATGAAAGCAGTTTTAAACAACTCAGAATCATGTGGAAAGTTAACTTAAACTGTTAACATTAGGTTTGCACCCAGTAGTTTGGTGTAAAATTGAAATGTATACTATTGGTAATGTCAAAGCGTTGTATGCCCTGAGAAAACAACTTTTTTGTCTTGCTCTGCAGAAGCATGAAACCAGTTTTGAACATCTCATAATCATGTGGAAAGTTAACTTAAACTGTTAACATTAGGTTTGCACACAGTAGTTTGGTGTAAAATTGAAATGTATACTATTGGTAATGACAAAGCATTGTATGCCCTGAGAATACATCTTTTTTGTCTTGCTCAACAGAAGCATGAAACAGGTGTTAAACAACTCAGAATCATGTGGGAAGTTGATTTAAGGTGTTTGCATTAGGTTTGCACACAGTAGTTTGGTGTAAAATTGAAATGTATACTCTCCGAAATGTCAAAGCATTGCATGCCCTGAGAAAATAACTTTTTTGTCTTGCTCAGCACAGGGTTGAAACCAGTTTTAAACAACTCAGAATCATGTGGAAAGTTAACTTAAACTGTTAACATTAGGTTTGCACACAGTAGTTTGGTGTAAAATTGAAGTCTATACTATTGGTAATGTCAAAGCATGCATGTCCTGAGAAAACAACTTTTTTGTCTTGCTCAACAGCGGCATGAAATCAGTTTTTAAGAACTCAGAATCATGTGGAAAGTTAACTTAAGGTGTTTCCATTAGGTTTCCACACAGTAGTTTGGTGTAAAATTGAAATGTATACTATTGGTAATGTCAAAGCGTTGTATGCCCTGAGAAAACAACTTTTTTGTCTTGCTCTGCAGAAGCATGAAACCAGTTTTAAACATCTCATAATCATGTGGAAAGTTAACTTAAACTGTTAACATTAGGTTTGCACCCTGTAGTTTGGTGTAAAATTGAAATGTATACTATTGGTAATGACAAAGCATTGTATGCCCTGAGAAAACAACTTTTTTGTCTTGCTCAACAGAAGCATGAAACAGGTGTTAAACAACTCAGAATCATGTGGGAAGTTGATTTAAGGTGTTTGCATTAGGTTTGCACACAGTAGTTTGGTGTAAAATGGAAATGTATACTCTTGGAAATGTCAAAGCATTGCATGCCCTGAGAAAATAACTTTTTTGTCTTGCTCAGCACAGGCATGAAACCAGTTTTAAACAACTCAGAATCATATGGAAAGTTAACTTAAACTGTTAACATTAGGTTTGCACACAGTAGTTTGGTGTAAAATTGAAGTCTATACTATTGGTAATGTCAAAGCATGCATGTCCTGAGAAAACAACTTTTTTGTCTTGCTCAACAGAGGCATGAAATCAGTTTTTAAGAACTCAGAATCATGTGGAAAGTTAACTGAAGGTGTTTCCATTAGGTTTCCACACAGTACTTTGGTGTAAAATTGAAATGTATACTATTGGTAATGTCAAAGCATTGTATGCCCTGAGAAAACAACTTTTTTGTCTTGCTCAACAGAAGCATGAAACAGGTTTTAAACAACTCAGAATCATGTGGGAAGTTAACTTAAACTGTTAACATTAGGTTTGCACACAGTAGTTTGGTGTAAAATTGAAGTGTATACTATTGGTAATGTCAAAGCATGCATGTCCTGAGAAAACAACATTTTTGTCTTGCTCAACAGAGGCATGAAATCAGTTTTTAAGAACTCAGAATCATGTGGAAAGTTAACTTAAACTGTTAACATTAGGTTTCAACACAGTAGTTTGGTGTAAAATTGAAATGTATACTATTGGTAATGTCAAAGCATTGTATGCCCTGAGAAAACAACTTTGTTTCTTGCTCAACAGAAGCATGAAACAGGTTTTAAACAACTCGTAATCATGTGAGAAGTTGATTTAAGGTGTCTGCATTAGGTTTGCACACAGTAGTTTGGTGTAAAATTGAAATATATACTCTTGGTAATGTCAAAGCATTGCATGCCCTGAGAAAATAACTTTTTTGTCTTGCTCAGCACAGGCATGAAAGCAGTTTTAAACAACTCAGAATCATGTGGAAAGTTAACTTAAACTGTTAACATTAGGTTTGCACCCAGTAGTTTGGTGTAAAATTGAAATGTATACTATTGGTAATGTCAAAGCGTTGTATGCCCTGAGAAAACAACTTTTTTGTCTTGCTCTGCAGAAGCATGAAACCAGTTTTGAACATCTCATAATCATGTGGAAAGTTAACTTAAACTGTTAACATTAGGTTTGCACACAGTAGTTTGGTGTAAAATTGAAATGTATACTATTGGTAATGACAAAGCATTGTATGCCCTGAGAAAACATCTTTTTTGTCTTGCTCAACAGAAGCATGAAACAGGTGTTAAACAACTCAGAATCATGTGGGAAGTTGATTTAAGGTGTTTGCATTAGGTTTGCACACAGTAGTTTGGTGTAAAATTGAAATGTATACTCTCCGAAATGTCAAAGCATTGCATGCCCTGAGAAATTAACTTTTTTGTCTTGCTCAGCACAGGGTTGAAACCAGTTTTAAACAACTCAGAATCATGTGGAAAGTTAACTTAAACTGTTAACATTAGGTTTGCACACAGTAGTTTGGTGTAAAATTGAAGTCTATACTATTGGTAATGTCAAAGCATGCATGTCCTGAGAAAACAACTTTTTTGTCTTGCTCAACAGCGGCATGAAATCAGTTTTTAAGAACTCAGAATCATGTGGAAAGTTAACTTAAGGTGTTTCCATTAGGTTTCCACACAGTAGTTTGGTGTAAAATTGAAATGTATACTATTGGTAATGTCAAAGCGTTGTATGCCCTGAGAAAACAACATTTTTGTCTTGCTCTGCAGAAGCATGAAACCAGTTTTAAACATCTCATAATCATGTGGAAAGTTAACTTAAACTGTTAACATTAGGTTTGCACCCTGTAGTTTGGTGTAAAATTGAAATGTATACTATTGGTAATGACAAAGCATTGTATGCCCTGAGAAAACAACTTTTTTGTCTTGCTCAACAGAAGCATGAAACAGGTGTTAAACAACTCAGAATCATGTGGGAAGTTGATTTAAGGTGTTTGCATTAGGTTTGCACACAGTAGTTTGGTGTAAAATGGAAATGTATACTCTTGGAAATGTCAAAGCATTGCATGCCCTGAGAAAATAACTTTTTTGTCTTGCTCAGCACAGGCATGAAACCAGTTTTAAACAACTCAGAATCATATGGAAAGTTAACTTAAACTGTTAACATTAGGTTTGCACACAGTAGTTTGGTGTAAAATTGAAGTCTATACTATTGGTAATGTCAAAGCATGCATGTCCTGAGAAAACAACTTTTTTGTCTTGCTCAACAGAGGCATGAAATCAGTTTTTAAGAACTCAGAATCATGTGGAAAGTTAACTGAAGGTGTTTCCATTAGGTTTCCACACAGTACTTTGGTGTAAAATTGAAATGTATACTATTGGTAATGTCAAAGCATTGTATGCCCTGAGAAAACAACTTTTTTGTCTTGCTCAACAGAAGCCTGAAACAGGTTTTAAACAACTCAGAATCATGTGGGAAGTTAACTTAAACTGTTAACATTAGGTTTCCACACAGTAGTTTGGTGTAAAATTGAAGTGTATACTATTGGTAATGTCAAAGCATGCATGTCCTGAGAAAACAACTTTTTTGTCTTGCTCAACAGAGGCATGAAATCAGTTTTTAAGAACTCAGAATCATGTGGAAAGTTAACTTAAACTGTTAACATTAGGTTTGCACACAGCAGTTTGGTGTAAAATTGAAATTTATACTATTGGTAATGTCAAAGCATTGTATGCCCTGAGAAAACAACTTTTTTCTCTTGCTCAACAGAAGCATGAAACAGGTTTTAAACAACTCAGAATCATGTGAGAAGTTGATTTAAGGTGTTTGCATTAGGTTTGCACACAGTAGTTTGGTGTAAAATTGAAATGTATACTCTTGGTAATGTCAAAGCATTGCATGCCCTGAGAAAATAACTTTTTTGTCTTGCTCAGCACAGGCATGAAACCAGTTTTAAACAACTCAGAATCATGTGGAAAGTCAACTTAAACTGTTAACATTAGGTTTGCACACAGTAGTTTGGTGTAAAATTGAAGTGTATACTATTGGTAATGACAAAGCATGCATGTCCTGAGAAAACAACTTTTTTGTCTTGCTCAACAGAGGCATGAAATCAGTTTTTAAGAACTCAGAATCATGTGGAAAGTTAACTTAAGGTGTTTCCATTAGGTTTACACACAGTAGTTTGGTGTAAAATTGAAATGTATACTATTGGTAATGTCAAAGCATTGTATGCCCTGAGAAAACAACTTTGTTTCTTGCTCAACAGAAGCATGAAACAGGTTTTAAACAACTCGTAATCATGTGAGAAGTTGATTTAAGGTGTCTGCATTAGGTTTGCACACAGTAGTTTGGTGTAAAATTGAAATATATACTCTTGGTAATGTCAAAGCATTGCATGCCCTGAGAAAATAACTTTTTTGTCTTGCTCAGCACAGGCATGAAAGCAGTTTTAAACAACTCAGAATCATGTGGAAAGTTAACTTAAACTGTTAACATTAGGTTTGCACCCAGTAGTTTGGTGTAAAATTGAAATGTATACTATTGGTAATGTCAAAGCGTTGTATGCCCTGAGAAAACAACTTTTTTGTCTTGCTCTGCAGAAGCATGAAACCAGTTTTGAACATCTCATAATCATGTGGAAAGTTAACTTAAACTGTTAACATTAGGTTTGCACACAGTAGTTTGGTGTAAAATTGAAATGTATACTATTGGTAATGACAAAGCATTGTATGCCCTGAGAATACATCTTTTTTGTCTTGCTCAACAGAAGCATGAAACAGGTGTTAAACAACTCAGAATCATGTGGGAAGTTGATTTAAGGTGTTTGCATTAGGTTTGCACACAGTAGTTTGGTGTAAAATTGAAATGTATACTCTCCGAAATGTCAAAGCATTGCATGCCCTGAGAAAATAACTTTTTTGTCTTGCTCAGCACAGGGTTGAAACCAGTTTTAAACAACTCAGAATCATGTGGAAAGTTAACTTAAACTGTTAACATTAGGTTTGCACACAGTAGTTTGGTGTAAAATTGAAGTCTATACTATTGGTAATGTCAAAGCATGCATGTCCTGAGAAAACAACTTTTTTGTCTTGCTCAACAGCGGCATGAAATCAGTTTTTAAGAACTCAGAATCATGTGGAAAGTTAACTTAAGGTGTTTCCATTAGGTTTCCACACAGTAGTTTGGTGTAAAATTGAAATGTATACTATTGGTAATGTCAAAGCGTTGTATGCCCTGAGAAAACAACTTTTTTGTCTTGCTCTGCAGAAGCATGAAACCAGTTTTAAACATCTCATAATCATGTGGAAAGTTAACTTAAACTGTTAACATTAGGTTTGCACCCTGTAGTTTGGTGTAAAATTGAAATGTATACTATTGGTAATGACAAAGCATTGTATGCCCTGAGAAAACAACTTTTTTGTCTTGCTCAACAGAAGCATGAAACAGGTGTTAAACAACTCAGAATCATGTGGGAAGTTGATTTAAGGTGTTTGCATTAGGTTTGCACACAGTAGTTTGGTGTAAAATGGAAATGTATACTCTTGGAAATGTCAAAGCATTGCATGCCCTGAGAAAATAACTTTTTTGTCTTGCTCAGCACAGGCATGAAACCAGTTTTAAACAACTCAGAATCATATGGAAAGTTAACTTAAACTGTTAACATTAGGTTTGCACACAGTAGTTTGGTGTAAAATTGAAGTCTATACTATTGGTAATGTCAAAGCATGCATGTCCTGAGAAAACAACTTTTTTGTCTTGCTCAACAGAGGCATGAAATCAGTTTTTAAGAACTCAGAATCATGTGGAAAGTTAACTGAAGGTGTTTCCATTAGGTTTCCACACAGTACTTTGGTGTAAAATTGAAATGTATACTATTGGTAATGTCAAAGCATTGTATGCCCTGAGAAAACAACTTTTTTGTCTTGCTCAACAGAAGCATGAAACAGGTTTTAAACAACTCAGAATCATGTGGGAAGTTAACTTAAACTGTTAACATTAGGTTTGCACACAGTAGTTTGGTGTAAAATTGAAGTGTATACTATTGGTAATGTCAAAGCATGCATGTCCTGAGAAAACAACATTTTTGTCTTGCTCAACAGAGGCATGAAATCAGTTTTTAAGAACTCAGAATCATGTGGAAAGTTAACTTAAACTGTTAACATTAGGTTTGCACACAGCAGTTTGGTGTAAAATTGAAATTTATACTATTGGTAATGTCAAAGCATTGTATGCCCTGAGAAAACAACTTTTTTCTCTTGCTCAACAGAAGCATGAAACAGGTTTTAAACAACTCAGAATCATGTGAGAAGTTGATTTAAGGTGTTTGCATTAGGTTTGCACACAGTAGTTTGGTGTAAAATTGAAATGTATACTCTTGGTAATGTCAAAGCACTGTATGCCCTGAGAAAATAACTTTTTTGTCCAGCTCAGCAGAGGCATGAAACCAGTTTTAAACAACTCAGAATCATCTGGAAAGTTAACCTAAACTGTTAACATTAGGTTTGCACCCAGTAGTTTGGTGTAAAATTGAAATGTATACTCTTGGTAATGTCAAAGCGTTGTATGCCCTGAGAAAACAACTTTTTTGTCTTGCTCTGCAGAAGCATGAAACCAGCTTTAAACATCTCATAATCATGTGGAAAGAAACTTAAACTGTTAACATTAGGTTTGCACACAGTTGTTTGGTGTAAAATTGAAATGTATACTCTTGGTAATGTCAAAGCATTGCATGCCCTGAGAAAATAACTTTTTTGTCTTGCTCAGCACAGGCATGAAACCAGTTTTAAACAACTCAGAATCATGTGGAAAGTCAACTTAAACTGTTAATATTAGGTTTGCACACAGTAGTTTGGTGTAAAATTGAATTGTATACTATTGGTAATGACAAAGCATGCATGTCCTGAGAAAACAACTTTTTTGTCTTGCTCAACAGAGGCATGAAATCAGTTTTTAAGAACTCAGAATCATGTGGAAAGTTAACTTAAGGTGTTTCCATTAGGTTTACACACAGTAGGTTGGTGTAAAATTGAAATGTATACTATTGGTAATGTCAAAGCATTGTATGCCCTGAGAAAACAACTTTGTTTCTTGCTCAACAGAAGCATGAAACAGGTTTTAAACAACTCGTAATCATGTGAGAAGTTGATTTAAGGTGTTTGCATTAGGTTTGCACACAGTAGTTTGGTGTAAAATTGAAATATATACTCTTGGTAATGTCAAAGCATTGCATGCCCTGAGAAAATAACTTTTTTGTCTTGCTCAGCACAGGCATGAAAGCAGTTTTAAACAACTCAGAATCATGTGGAAAGTTAACTTAAACTGTTAACATTAGGTTTGCACCCAGTAGTTTGGTGTAAAATTGAAATGTATACTATTGGTAATGTCAAAGCGTTGTATGCCCTGAGAAAACAACTTTTTTGTCTTGCTCTGCAGAAGCATGAAACCAGTTTTGAACATCTCATAATCATGTGGAAAGTTAACTTAAACTGTTAACATTAGGTTTGCACACAGTAGTTTGGTGTAAAATTGAAATGTATACTATTGGTAATGACAAAGCATTGTATGCCCTGAGAAAACATCTTTTTTGTCTTGCTCAACAGAAGCATGAAACAGGTGTTAAACAACTCAGAATCATGTGGGAAGTTGATTTAAGGTGTTTGCATTAGGTTTGCACACAGTAGTTTGGTGTAAAATTGAAATGTATACTCTCCGAAATGTCAAAGCATTGCATGCCCTGAGAAAATAACTTTTTTGTCTTGCTCAGCACAGGATTGAAACCAGTTTTAAACAACTCAGAATCATGTGGAAAGTTAACTTAAACTGTTAACATTAGGTTTGCACACAGTAGTTTGGTGTAAAATTGAAGTCTATACTATTGGTAATGTCAAAGTATGCATGTCCTGAGAAAACAACTTTTTTGTCTTGCTCAACAGAGGCATGAAATCAGTTTTTAAGAACTCAGAATCATGTGGAAAGTTAACTTAAGGTGTTTCCATTAGGTTTCCACACAGTAGTTTGGTGTAAAATTGAAATGTATACTATTGGTAATGTCAAAGCATTGTATGCCCTGAGAAAACAACTTTTTTCTCTTGCTCAACAGAAGCATGAAACAGGTTTTAAACAACTCAGAATCATGTGAGAAGTTGATTTAAGGTGTTTGCATTAGGTTTGCACACAGTAGTTTGGTGTAAAATGGAAATGTATACTCTTGGAAATGTCAAAGCATTGCATGCCCTGAGAAAATAACTTTTTTGTCTTGCTCAGCACAGGCATGAAACCAGTTTTAAACAACTCAGAATCATGTGGAAAGTTAACTTAAACTGTTAACATTAGGTTTGCACACAGTAGTTTGTTGTAAAATTGAAGTCTATACTATTGGTAATGTCAAAGCATGCATGTCCTGAGAAAACAACTTTTTTGTCTTGCTCAACAGAGGCATGAAATCAGTTTTTAAGAACTCAGAATCATGTGGAAGTTAACTGAAGGTGTTTCCATTAGGTTTCCACACAGTACTTTGGTGTAAAATTGAAATGTATACTATTGGTAATGTCAAAGCATTGTATGCCCTGAGAAAACAACTTTTTTGTCTTGCTCAACAGAAGCATGAAACAGGTTTTAAACAACTCAGAATCATGTGGGAAGTTAACTTAAACTGTTAACATTAGGTTTGCACACAGTAGTTTGGTGTAAAATTGAAGTGTATACTATTGGTAATGTCAAAGCATGCATGTCCTGAGAAAACAACTTTTTTGTCTTGCTCAACAGAGGCATGAAATCAGTTTTTAAGAACTCAGAATCATGTGGAAAGTTAACTTAAGGTGTTTCCATTAGGTTTACACACAGTAGTTTGGTGTAAAATTGAAATGTATACTATTGGTAATGTCAAAGCATTGTATGCCCTGAGAAAACAACTTTGTTTCTTGCTCAACAGAAGCATGAAACAGGTTTTAAACAACTCGTAATCATGTGAGAAGTTGATTTAAGGTGTCTGCATTAGGTTTGCACACAGTAGTTTGGTGTAAAATTGAAATATATACTCTTGGTAATGTCAAAGCATTGCATGCCCTGAGAAAATAACTTTTTTGTCTTGCTCAGCACAGGCATGAAAGCAGTTTTAAACAACTCAGAATCCTGTGGAAAGTTAACTTAAACTGTTAACATTAGGTTTGCACCCAGTAGTTTGGTGTAAAATTGAAATGTATACTATTGGTAATGTCAAAGCGTTGTATGCCCTGAGAAAACAACTTTTTTGTCTTGCTCTGCAGAAGCATGAAACCAGTTTTGAACATCTCATAATCATGTGGATAGTTAACTTAAACTGTTAACATTAGGTTTGCACACAGTAGTTTGGTGTAAAATTGAAATGTATACTATTGGTAATGACAAAGCATTGTATGCCCTGAGAAAACATCTTTTTTGTCTTGCTCAACAGAAGCATGAAACAGGTGTTAAACAACTCAGAATCATGTGGGAAGTTGATTTAAGGTGTTTGCATTAGGTTTGCACACAGTAGTTTGGTGTAAAATTGAAATGTATACTCTCCGAAATGTCAAAGCATTGCATGCCCTGAGAAAATAACTTTTTTGTCTTGCTCAGCACAGGGTTGAAACCAGTTTTAAACAACTCAGAATCATGTGGAAAGTTAACTTAAACTGTTAACATTAGGTTTGCACACAGTAGTTTGGTGTAAAATTGAAGTCTATACTATTGGTAATGTCAAAGTATGCATGTCCTGAGAAAACAACTTTTTTGTCTTGCTCAACAGAGGCATGAAATCAGTTTTTAAGAACTCAGAATCATGTGGAAAGTTAACTTAAGGTGTTTCCATTAGGTTTCCACACAGTAGTTTGGTGTAAAATTGAAATGTATACTATTGGTAATGTCAAAGCATTGTATGCCCTGAGAAAACAACTTTTTTCTCTTGCTCAACAGAAGCATGAAACAGGTTTTAAACAACTCAGAATCATGTGAGAAGTTGATTTAAGGTGTTTGCATTAGGTTTGCACACAGTAGTTTGGTGTAAAATTGAAATGTATACTCTTGGTAATGTCAAAGCATTGCATGCCCTGAGAAAATAACTTTTTTGTCCAGCTCAGCACAGGCATGAAACCAGTTTTAAACAACTCAGAATCATCTGGAAAGTTAACCTAAACTGTTAACATTAGGTTTGCACCCAGTAGTTTGGTGTAAAATTGAAATGTATACTCTTGGTAATGTCAAAGCGTTGTATGCCCTGAGAAAACAACTTTTTTGTCTTGCTCTGCAGAAGCATGAAACCAGTTCTAAACATCTCATAATCATGTGGAAAGAAACTTAAACTGTTAACATTAGGTTTGCACACAGTTGTTTGGTGTAAAATTGAAATGTATACTCTTGGTAATGTCAAAGCATTGCATGCCCTGAGAAAATAACTTTTTTGTCTTGCTCAGCACAGGCATGAAACCAGTTTTAAACAACTCAGAATCATGTGGAAAGTCAACTTAAACTGTTAACATTAGGTTTGCACACAGTAGTTTGGTGTAAAATTGAAGTGTATACTATTGGTAATGACAAAGCATGCATGTCCTGAGAAAACAACTGTTTTGTCTTGCTCAACAGAGGCATGAAATCAGTTTTTAAGAACTCAGAATCATGTGGAAAGTTAACTTAAGGTGTTTCCATTAGGTTTACACACAGTAGTTCGGTGTAAAATTGAAATGTATACTATTGGTAATGTCAAAGCATTGTATGCCCTGAGAAAACAACTTTGTTTCTTGCTCAACAGAAGCATGAAACAGGTTTTAAACAACTCGTAATCATGTGAGAAGTTGATTTAAGGTGTTTGCATTAGGTTTGCACACAGTAGTTTGGTGTAAAATTGAAATATATACTCTTGGTAATGTCAAAGCATTGCATGCCCTGAGAAAATAACTTTTTTGTCTTGCTCAGCACAGGCATGAAAGCAGTTTTAAACAACTCAGAATCATGTGGAATGTTAACTTAAACTGTTAACATTAGGTTTGCACCCAGTAGTTTGGTGTAAAATTGAAATGTATACTATTGGTAATGTCAAAGCGTTGTATGCCCTGAGAAAACAACTTTTTTGTCTTGCTCTGCAGAAGCATGAAAGCAGTTTTAAACATCTCATAATCATGTGGAAAGTTAACTTAAACTGTTAACATTAGGTTTGCACACAGTAGTTTGGTGTAAAATTGAAATGTATACTATTGGTAATGACAAAGCATTGTATGCCCTGAGAAAACATCTTTTTTGTCTTGCTCAACAGAAGCATGAAACAGGTGTTAAACAACTCAGAATCATGTGGGAAGTTGATTTAAGGTGTTTGCATTAGGTTTGCACACAGTAGTTTGGTGTAAAATGGAAATGTATACTCTTGGAAATGTCAAAGCATTGCATGCCCTGAGAAAATAACTTTTTTGTCTTGCTCAGCACAGGCATGAAACCAGTTGTAAACAACTCAGAATCATGTGGAAAGTTAACTTAAACTGTTAACATTAGGTTTGCACACAGTAGTTTGGTGTAAAATTGAAGTCTATACTATTGGTAATGTCAAAGCATGCATGTCCTGAGAAAACAACTTTTTTGTCTTGCTCAACAGAGGCATGAAATCAGTTTTTAAGAACTCAGAATCATGTGGAAAGTTAACTGAAGGTGTTTCCATTAGGTTTCCACACAGTACTTTGGTGTAAAATTGAAATGTATACTATTGGTAATGTCAAAGCATTGTATGCCCTGAGAAAACAACTTTTTTCTCTTGCTCAACAGAAGCATGAAACAGGTTTTAAACATCTCATAATCATGTGGAAAGAAACTTAAACTGTTAACATTAGGTTTGCACACAGTTGTTTGGTGTAAAATTGAAATGTATACTCTTGGTAATGTCAAAGCATTGCATGCCCTGAGAAAATAACTTTTTTGTCTTGCTCAGCACAGGCATGAAACCAGTTTTAAACAACTCAGAATCATGTGGAAAGTCAACTTAAACTGTTAACATTAGGTTTGCACACAGTAGTTTGGTGTAAAATTGAAGTGTATACTATTGGTAATGACAAAGCATGCATGTCCTGAGAAAACAACTTTTTTGTCTTGCTCAACAGAGGCATGAAATCAGTTTTTAAGAACTCAGAATCATGTGGAAAGTTAACTTAAGGTGTTTCCATTAGGTTTACACACAGTAGTTTGGTGTAAAATTGAAATGTATACTATTGGTAATGTCAAAGCATTGTATGCCCTGAGAAAACAACTTTGTTTCTTGCTCAACAGAAGCATGAAACAGGTTTTAAACAACTCGTAATCATGTGAGAAGTTGATTTAAGGTGTCTGCATTAGGTTTGCACACAGTAGTTTGGTGTAAAATTGAAATATATACTCTTGGTAATGTCAAAGCATTGCATGCCCTGAGAAAATAACTTTTTTGTCTTGCTCAGCACAGGCATGAAAGCAGTTTTAAACAACTCAGAATCATGTGGAAAGTTAACTTAAACTGTTAACATTAGGTTTGCACCCAGTAGTTTGGTGTAAAATTGAAATGTATACTATTGGTAATGTCAAAGCGTTGTATGCCCTGAGAAAACAACTTTTTTGTCTTGCTCTGCAGAAACATGAAACCAGTTTTGAACATCTCATAATCATGTGGAAAGTTAACTTAAACTGTTAACATTAGGTTTGCACACAGTAGTTTGGTGTAAAATTGAAATGTATACTATTGGTAATGACAAAGCATTGTATGCCCTGAGAAAACATCTTTTTTGTCTTGCTCAACAGAAGCATGAAACTGGTGTTAAACAACTCAGAATCATGTGGGAAGTTGATTTAAGGTGTTTGCATTAGGTTTGCACACAGTAGTTTGGTGTAAAATTGAAATGTATACTCTCCGAAATGTCAAAGCATTGCATGCCCTGAGAAAATAACTTTTTTGTCTTGCTCAGCACAGGGTTGAAACCAGTTTTAAACAACTCAGAATCATGTGGAAAGTTAACTTAAACTGTTAACATTAGGTTTGCACACAGTAGTTTGGTGTAAAATTGAAGTCTATACTATTGGTAATGTCAAAGCATGCATGTCCTGAGAAAACAACTTTTTTGTCTTGCTCAACAGAGGCATGAAATCAGTTTTAAAGAACTCAGAATCATGTGGAAAGTTAACTGAAGGTGTTTCCATTAGGTTTCCACACAGTACTTTGGTGTAAAATTGAAATGTATACTATTGGTAATGTCAAAGCATTGTATGCCCTGAGAAAACAACTTTTTTCTCTTGCTCAACAGAAGCATGAAACAGGTTTTAAACATCTGATAATCATGTGGAAAGAAACTTAAACTGTTAACATTAGGTTTGCACACAGTTGTTTGGTGTAAAATTGAAATGTATACTCTTGGTAATGTCAAAGCATTGCATGCCCTGAGAAAATAACTTTTTTGTCTTGCTCAGCACAGGCATGAAACCAGTTTTAAACAACTCAGAATCATGTGGAAAGTCAACTTAAACTGTTAACATTAGGTTTGCACACAGTAGTTTGGTGTAAAATTGAAGTGTATACTATTGGTAATGACAAAGCATGCATGTCCTGAGAAAACAACTTTTTTGTCTTGCTCAACAGAGGCATGAAATCAGTTTTTAAGAACTCAGAATCATGTGGAAAGTTAACTTAAGGTGTTTCCATTAGGTTTACACACAGTAGTTTGGTGTAAAATTGAAATGTATACTATTGGTAATGTCAAAGCATTGTATGCCCTGAGAAAACAACTTTGTTTCTTGCTCAACAGAAGCATGAAACAGGTTTTAAACAACTCGTAATCATGTGAGAAGTTGATTTAAGGTGTCTGCATTAGGTTTGCACACAGTAGTTTGGTGTAAAATTGAAATATATACTCTTGGTAATGTCAAAGCATTGCATGCCCTGAGAAAATAACTTTTTTGTCTTGCTCAGCACAGGCATGAAAGCAGTTTTAAACAACTCAGAATCATGTGGAAAGTTAACTTAAACTGTTAACATTAGGTTTGCACCCAGTAGTTTGGTGTAAAATTGAAATGTATACTATTGGTAATGTCAAAGCGTTGTATGCCCTGAGAAAACAACTTTTTTGTCTTGCTCTGCAGAAGCATGAAACCAGTTTTGAACATCTCATAATCATGTGGAAAGTTAACTTAAACTGTTAACATTAGGTTTGCACACAGTAGTTTGGTGTAAAATTGAAATGTATACTATTGGTAATGACAAAGCATTGTATGCCCTGAGAAAACATCTTTTTTGTCTTGCTCAACAGAAGCATGAAACTGGTGTTAAACAACTCAGAATCATGTGGGAAGTTGATTTAAGGTGTTTGCATTAGGTTTGCACACAGTAGTTTGGTGTAAAATTGAAATGTATACTCTCCGAAATGTCAAAGCATTGCATGCCCTGAGAAAATAACTTTTTTGTCTTGCTCAGCACAGGGTTGAAACCAGTTTTAAACAACTCAGAATCATGTGGAAAGTTAACTTAAACTGTTAACATTAGGTTTGCACACAGTAGTTTGGTGTAAAATTGAAGTCTATACTATTGGTAATGTCAAAGCATGCATGTCCTGAGAAAACAACTTTTTTGTCTTGCTCAACAGCGGCATGAAATCAGTTTTTAAGAACTCAGAATCATGTGGAAAGTTAACTTAAGGTGTTTCCATTAGGTTTCCACACAGTAGTTTGGTGTAAAATTGAAATGTATACTATTGGTAATGTCAAAGCGTTGTATGCCCTGAGAAAACAACTTTTTTGTCTTGCTCTGCAGAAGCATGAAACCAGTTTTAAACATCTCATAATCATGTGGAAAGTTAACTTAAACTGTTAACATTAGGTTTGCACCCTGTAGTTTGGTGTAAAATTGAAATGTATACTATTGGTAATGACAAAGCATTGTATGCCCTGAGAAAACAACTTTTTTGTCTTGCTCAACAGAAGCATGAAACAGGTGTTAAACAACTCAGAATCATGTGGGAAGTTGATTTAAGGTGTTTGCATTAGGTTTGCACACAGTAGTTTGGTGTAAAATGGAAATGTATACTCTTGGAAATGTCAAAGCATTGCATGCCCTGAGAAAATAACTTTTTTGTCTTGCTCAGCACAGGCATGAAACCAGTTTTAAACAACTCAGAATCATATGGAAAGTTAACTTAAACTGTTAACATTAGGTTTGCACACAGTAGTTTGGTGTAAAATTGAAGTCTATACTATTGGTAATGTCAAAGCATGCATGTCCTGAGAAAACAACTTTTTTGTCTTGCTCAACAGAGGCATGAAATCAGTTTTTAAGAACTCAGAATCATGTGGAAAGTTAACTGAAGGTGTTTCCATTAGGTTTCCACACAGTACTTTGGTGTAAAATTGAAATGTATACTATTGGTAATGTCAAAGCATTGTATGCCCTGAGAAAACAACTTTTTTGTCTTGCTCAACAGAAGCATGAAACAGGTTTTAAACAACTCAGAATCATGTGGGAAGTTAACTTAAACTGTTAACATTAGGTTTGCACACAGTAGTTTGGTGTAAAATTGAAGTGTATACTATTGGTAATGTCAAAGCATGCATGTCCTGAGAAAACAACTTTTTTGTCTTGCTCAACAGAGGCATGAAATCAGTTTTTAAGAACTCAGAATCATGTGGAAAGTTAACTTAAACTGTTAACATTAGGTTTGCACACAGCAGTTTGGTGTAAAATTGAAATTTATACCATTGGTAATGTCAAAGCATTGTATGCCCTGAGAAAACAACTTTTTTCTCTTGCTCAACAGAAGCATGAAACAGGTTTTAAACAACTCAGAATCATGTGAGAAGTTGATTTAAGCTGTTTGCATTAGGTTTGCACACAGTAGTTTGGTGTAAAATTGAAATGTATACTCTTGGTAATGTCAAAGCATTGCATGCCCTGAGAAAATAACTTTTTTGTCTTGCTCAGCACAGGCATGAAACCAGTTTTAAACAACTCAGAATCATGTGGAAAGTCAACTTAAACTGTTAACATTAGGTTTGCACACAGTAGTTTGGTGTAAAATTGAAGTGTATACTATTGGTAATGACAAAGCATGCATGTCCTGAGAAAACAACTGTTTTGTCTTGCTCAACAGAGGCATGAAATCAGTTTTTAAGAACTCAGAATCATGTGTAAAGTTAACTTAAGGTGTTTCCATTAGGTTTACACACAGTAGTTCGGTGTAAAATTGAAATGTATACTATTGGTAATGTCAAAGCATTGTATGCCCTGAGAAAACAACTTTGTTTCTTGCTCAACAGAAGCATGAAACAGGTTTTAAACAACTCGTAATCATGTGAGAAGTTGATTTAAGGTGTTTGCATTAGGTTTGCACACAGTAGTTTGGTGTAAAATTGAAATATATACTCTTGGTAATGTCAAAGCATTGCATGCCCTGAGAAAATAACTTTTTTGTCTTGCTCAGCACAGGCATGAAAGCAGTTTTAAACAACTCAGAATCATGTGGAATGTTAACTTAAACTGTTAACATTAGGTTTGCACCCAGTAGTTTGGTGTAAAATTGAAATGTATACTATTGGTAATGTCAAAGCGTTGTATGCCCTGAGAAAACAACTTTTTTGTCTTGCTCTGCAGAAGCATGAAACCAGTTTTGAACATCTCATAATCATGTGGAAAGTTAACTTAAACTGTTAACATTAGGTTTGCACACAGTAGTTTGGTGTAAAATTGAAATGTATACTATTGGTAATGACAAAGCATTGTATGCCCTGAGAAAACATCTTTTTTGTCTTGCTCAACAGAAGCATGAAACAGGTGTTAAACAACTCAGAATCATGTGGGAAGTTGATTTAAGGTGTTTGCATTAGGTTTGCACACAGTAGTTTGGTGTAAAATGGAAATGTATACTCTTGGAAATGTCAAAGCATTGCATGCCCTGAGAAAATAACTTTTTTGTCTTGCTCAGCACAGGCATGAAACCAGTTGTAAACAACTCAGAATCATGTGGAAAGTTAACTTAAACTGTTAACATTAGGTTTGCACACAGTAGTTTGGTGTAAAATTGAAGTCTATACTATTGGTAATGTCAAAGCATGCATGTCCTGAGAAAACAACTTTTTTGTCTTGCTCAACAGAGGCATGAAATCAGTTTTTAAGAACTCAGAATCATGTGGAAAGTTAACTGAAGGTGTTTCCATTAGGTTTCCACACAGTACTTTGGTGTAAAATTGAAATGTATACTATTGGTAATGTCAAAGCATTGTATGCCCTGAGAAAACAACTTTTTTCTCTTGCTCAACAGAAGCATGAAACAGGTTTTAAACATCTCATAATCATGTGGAAAGAAACTTAAACTGTTAACATTAGGTTTGCACACAGTTGTTTGGTGTAAAATTGAAATGTATACTCTTGGTAATGTCAAAGCATTGCATGCCCTGAGAAAATAACTTTTTTGTCTTGCTCAGCACAGGCATGAAACCAGTTTTAAACAACTCAGAATCATGTGGAAAGTCAACTTAAACTGTTAACATTAGGTTTGCACACAGTAGTTTGGTGTAAAATTGAAGTGTATACTATTGGTAATGACAAAGCATGCATGTCCTGAGAAAACAACTTTTTTGTCTTGCTCAACAGAGGCATGAAATCAGTTTTTAAGAACTCAGAATCATGTGGAAAGTTAACTTAAGGTGTTTCCATTAGGTTTACACACAGTAGTTTGGTGTAAAATTGAAATGTATACTATTGGTAATGTCAAAGCATTGTATGCCCTGAGAAAACAACTTTGTTTCTTGCTCAACAGAAGCATGAAACAGGTTTTAAACAACTCGTAATCATGTGAGAAGTTGATTTAAGGTGTCTGCATTAGGTTTGCACACAGTAGTTTGGTGTAAAATTGAAATATATACTCTTGGTAATGTCAAAGCATTGCAAGCCCTGAGAAAATAACTTTTTTGTCTTGCTCAGCACAGGCATGAAAGCAGTTTTAAACAACTCAGAATCATGTGGAAAGTTAACTTAAACTGTTAACATTAGGTTTGCACCCAGTAGTTTGGTGTAAAATTGAAATGTATACTATTGGTAATGTCAAAGCGTTGTATGCCCTGAGAAAACAACTTTTTTGTCTTGCTCTGCAGAAGCATGAAACCAGTTTTGAACATCTCATAATCATGTGGAAAGTTAACTTAAACTGTTAACATTAGGTTTGCACACAGTAGTTTGGTGTAAAATTGAAATGTATACTATTGGTAATGACAAAGCATTGTATGCCCTGAGAAAACATCTTTTTTGTCTTGCTCAACAGAAGCATGAAACAGGTGTTAAACAACTCAGAATCATGTGGGAAGTTGATTTAAGGTGTTTGCATTAGGTTTGCACACAGTAGTTTGGTGTAAAATTGAAATGTATACTCTCCGAAATGTCAAAGCATTGCATGCCCTGAGAAAATAACTTTTTTGTCTTGCTCAGCACAGGGTTGAAACCAGTTTTAAACAACTCAGAATCATGTGGAAAGTTAACTTAAACTGTTAACATTAGGTTTGCACACAGTAGTTTGGTGTAAAATTGAAGTCTATACTATTGGTAATGTCAAAGCATGCATGTCCTGAGAAAACAACTTTTTTGTCTTGCTCAACAGCGGCATGAAATCAGTTTTTAAGAACTCAGAATCATGTGGAAAGTTAACTTAAGGTGTTTCCATTAGGTTTCCACACAGTAGTTTGGTGTAAAATTGAAATGTATACTATTGGTAATGTCAAAGCGTTGTATGCCCTGAGAAAACAACTTTTTTGTCTTGCTCTGCAGAAGCATGAAACCAGTTTTAAACATCTCATAATCATGTGGAAAGTTAACTTAAACTGTTAACATTAGGTTTGCACCCTGTAGTTTGGTGTAAAATTGAAATGTATACTATTGGTAATGACAAAGCATTGTATGCCCTGAGAAAACAACTTTTTTGTCTTGCTCAACAGAAGCATGAAACAGGTGTTAAACAACTCAGAATCATGTGGGAAGTTGATTTAAGGTGTTTGCATTAGGTTTGCACACAGTAGTTTGGTGTAAAATGGAAATGTATACTCTTGGAAATGTCAAAGCATTGCATGCCCTGAGAAAATAACTTTTTTGTCTTGCTCAGCACAGGCATGAAACCAGTTTTAAACAACTCAGAATCATATGGAAAGTTAACTTAAACTGTTAACATTAGGTTTGCACACAGTAGTTTGGTGTAAAATTGAAGTCTATACTATTGGTAATGTCAAAGCATGCATGTCCTGAGAAAACAACTTTTTTGTCTTGCTCAACAGAGGCATGAAATCAGTTTTTAAGAACTCAGAATCATGTGGAAAGTTAACTGAAGGTGTTTCCATTAGGTTTCCACACAGTACTTTGGTGTAAAATTGAAATGTATACTATTGGTAATGTCAAAGCATTGTATGCCCTGAGAAAACAACTTTTTTGTCTTGCTCAACAGAAGCATGAAACAGGTTTTAAACAACTCAGAATCATGTGGGAAGTTAACTTAAACTGTTAACATTAGGTTTGCACACAGTAGTTTGGTGTAAAATTGAAGTGTATACTATTGGTAATGTCAAAGCATGCATGTCCTGAGAAAACAACTTTTTTGTCTTGCTCAACAGAGGCATGAAATCAGTTTTTAAGAACTCAGAATCATGTGGAAAGTTAACTTAAACTGTTAACATTAGGTTTGCACACAGCAGTTTGGTGTAAAATTGAAATTTATACTATTGGTAATGTCAAAGCATTGTATGCCCTGAGAAAACAACTTTTTTCTCTTGCTCAACAGAAGCATGAAACAGGTTTTAAACAACTCAGAATCATGTGAGAAGTTGATTTAAGGTGTTTGCATTAGGTTTGCACACAGTAGTTTGGTGTAAAATTGAAATGTATACTCTTGGTAATGTCAAAGCATTGCATGCCCTGAGAAAATAACTTTTTTGTCTTGCTCAGCACAGGCATGAAACCAGTTTTAAACAACTCAGAATCATGTGGAAAGTCAACTTAAACTGTTAACATTAGGTTTGCACACAGTAGTTTGGTGTAAAATTGAAGTGTATACTATTGGTAATGACAAAGCATGCATGTCCTGAGAAAACAACTTTTTTGTCTTGCTCAACAGAGGCATGAAATCAGTTTTTAAGAACTCAGAATCATGTGGAAAGTTAACTTAAGGTGTTTCCATTAGGTTTACACACAGTAGTTTGGTGTAAAATTGAAATGTATACTATTGGTAATGTCAAAGCATTGTATGCCCTGAGAAAACAACTTTGTTTCTTGCTCAACAGAAGCATGAAACAGGTTTTAAACAACTCGTAATCATGTGAGAAGTTGATTTAAGGTGTCTGCATTAGGTTTGCACACAGTAGTTTGGTGTAAAATTGAAATATATACTCTTGGTAATGTCAAAGCATTGCATGCCCTGAGAAAATAACTTTTTTGTCTTGCTCAGCACAGGCATGAAAGCAGTTTTAAACAACTCAGAATCATGTGGAAAGTTAACTTAAACTGTTAACATTAGGTTTGCACCCAGTAGTTTGGTGTAAAATTGAAATGTATACTATTGGTAATGTCAAAGCGTTGTATGCCCTGAGAAAACAACTTTTTTGTCTTGCTCTGCAGAAGCATGAAACCAGTTTTGAACATCTCATAATCATGTGGAAAGTTAACTTAAACTGTTAACATTAGGTTTGCACACAGTAGTTTGGTGTAAAATTGAAATGTATACTCTCCGAAATGTCAAAGCATTGCATGCCCTGAGAAAATAACTTTTTTGTCTTGCTCAGCACAGGGTTGAAACCAGTTTTAAACAACTCAGAATCATGTGGAAAGTTAACTTAAACTGTTAACATTAGGTTTGCACACAGTAGTTTGGTGTAAAATTGAAGTCTATACTATTGGTAATGTCAAAGCATGCATGTCCTGAGAAAACAACTTTTTTGTCTTGCTCAACAGCGGCATGAAATCAGTTTTTAAGAACTCAGAATCATGTGGAAAGTTAACTTAAGGTGTTTCCATTAGGTTTCCACACAGTAGTTTGGTGTAAAATTGAAATGTATACTATTGGTAATGTCAAAGCGTTGTATGCCCTGAGAAAACAACTTTTTTGTCTTGCTCTGCAGAAGCATGAAACCAGTTTTAAACATCTCATAATCATGTGGAAAGTTAACTTAAACTGTTAACATTAGGTTTGCACCCTGTAGTTTGGTGTAAAATTGAAATGTATACTATTGGTAATGACAAAGCATTGTATGCCCTGAGAAAACAACTTTTTTGTCTTGCTCAACAGAAGCATGAAACAGGTGTTAAACAACTCAGAATCATGTGGGAAGTTGATTTAAGGTGTTTGCATTAGGTTTGCACACAGTAGTTTGGTGTAAAATGGAAATGTATACTCTTGGAAATGTCAAAGCATTGCATGCCCTGAGAAAATAACTTTTTTGTCTTGCTCAGCACAGGCATGAAACCAGTTTTAAACAACTCAGAATCATATGGAAAGTTAACTTAAACTGTTAACATTAGGTTTGCACACAGTAGTTTGGTGTAAAATTGAAGTCTATACTATTGGTAATGTCAAAGCATGCATGTCCTGAGAAAACAACTTTTTTGTCTTGCTCAACAGAGGCATGAAATCAGTTTTTAAGAACTCAGAATCATGTGGAAAGTTAACTGAAGGTGTTTCCATTAGGTTTCCACACAGTACTTTGGTGTAAAATTGAAATGTATACTATTGGTAATGTCAAAGCATTGTATGCCCTGAGAAAACAACTTTTTTGTCTTGCTCAACAGAAGCATGAAACAGGTTTTAAACAACTCAGAATCATGTGGGAAGTTAACTTAAACTGTTAACATTAGGTTTGCACACAGTAGTTTGGTGTAAAATTGAAGTGTATACTATTGGTAATGTCAAAGCATGCATGTCCTGAGAAAACAACTTTTTTGTCTTGCTCAACAGAGGCATGAAATCAGTTTTTAAGAACTCAGAATCATGTGGAAAGTTAACTTAAACTGTTAACATTAGGTTTGCACACAGCAGTTTGGTGTAAAATTGAAATTTATACTATTGGTAATGTCAAAGCATTGTATGCCCTGAGAAAACAACTTTTTTCTCTTGCTCAACAGAAGCATGAAACAGGTTTTAAACAACTCAGAATCATGTGAGAAGTTGATTTAAGGTGTTTGCATTAGGTTTGCACACAGTAGTTTGGTGTAAAATTGAAATGTATACTCTTGGTAATGTCAAAGCACTGTATGCCCTGAGAAAATAACTTTTTTGTCCAGCTCAGCAGAGGCATGAAACCAGTTTTAAACAACTCAGAATCATCTGGAAAGTTAACCTAAACTGTTAACATTAGGTTTGCACCCAGTAGTTTGGTGTAAAATTGAAATGTATACTCTTGGTAATGTCAAAGCGTTGTATGCCCTGAGAAAACAACTTTTTTGTCTTCCTCTGCAGAAGCATGAAACCAGCTTTAAACATCTCATAATCATGTGGAAAGAAACTTAAACTGTTAACATTAGGTTTGCACACAGTTGTTTGGAGTAAAATTGAAATGTATACTCTTGGTAATGTCAAAGCATTGCATGCCCTGAGAAAATAACTTTTTTGTCTTGCTCAGCACAGGCATGAAACCAGTTTTAAACAACTCAGAATCATGTGGAAAGTCAACTTAAACTGTTAACATTAGGTTTGCACACAGTAGTTTGGTGTAAAATTGAAGTGTATACTATTGGTAATGACAAAGCATGCATGTCCTGAGAAAACAACTTTTTTGTCTTGCTCAACAGAGGCATGAAATCAGTTTTTAAGAACTCAGAATCATGTGGAAAGTTAACTTAAGGTGTTTCCATTAGGTTTACACACAGTAGGTTGGTGTAAAATTGAAATGTATACTATTGGTAATGTCAAAGCATTGTATGCCCTGAGAAAACAACTTTGTTTCTTGCTCAACAGAAGCATGAAACAGGTTTTAAACAACTCGTAATCATGTGAGAAGTTGATTTAAGGTGTTTGCATTAGGTTTGCACACAGTAGTTTGGTGTAAAATTGAAATATATACTCTTGGTAATGTCAAAGCATTGCATGCCCTGAGAAAATAACTTTTTTGTCTTGCTCAGCACAGGCATGAAAGCAGTTTTAAACAACTCAGAATCATGTGGAAAGTTAACTTAAACTGTTAACATTAGGTTTGCACCCAGTAGTTTGGTGTAAAATTGAAATGTATACTATTGGTAATGTCAAAGCGTTGTATGCCCTGAGAAAACAACTTTTTTGTCTTGCTCTGCAGAAGCATGAAACCAGTTTTGAACATCTCATAATCATGTGGAAAGTTAACTTAAACTGTTAACATTAGGTTTGCACACAGTAGTTTGGTGTAAAATTGAAATGTATACTATTGGTAATGACAAAGCATTGTATGCCCTGAGAAAACATCTTTTTTGTCTTGCTCAACAGAAGCATGAAACAGGTGTTAAACAACTCAGAATCATGTGGGAAGTTGATTTAAGGTGTTTGCATCAGGTTTGCACACAGTAGTTTGGTGTAAAATTGAAATGTATACTCTCCGAAATGTCAAAGCATTGCATGCCCTGAGAAAATAACTTTTTTGTCTTGCTCAGCACAGGATTGAAACCAGTTTTAAACAACTCAGAATCATGTGGAAAGTTAACTTAAACTGTTAACATTAGGTTTGCACACAGTAGTTTGGTGTAAAATTGAAGTCTATACTATTGGTAATGTCAAAGTATGCATGTCCTGAGAAAACAACTTTTTTGTCTTGCTCAACAGAGGCATGAAATCAGTTTTTAAGAACTCAGAATCATGTGGAAAGTTAACTTAAGGTGTTTCCATTAGGTTTCCACACAGTAGTTTGGTGTAAAATTGAAATGTATACTATTGGTAATGTCAAAGCATTGTATGCCCTGAGAAAACAACTTTTTTCTCTTGCTCAACAGAAGCATGAAACAGGTTTTAAACAACTCAGAATCATGTGAGAAGTTGATTTAAGGTGTTTGCATTAGGTTTGCACACAGTAGTTTGGTGTAAAATGGAAATGTATACTCTTGGAAATGTCAAAGCATTGCATGCCCTGAGAAAATAACTTTTTTGTCTTGCTCAGCACAGGCATGAAACCAGTTTTAAACAACTCAGAATCATGTGGAAAGTTAACTTAAACTGTTAACATTAGGTTTGCACACAGTAGTTTGTTGTAAAATTGAAGTCTATACTATTGGTAATGTCAAAGCATGCATGTCCTGAGAAAACAACTTTTTTGTCTTGCTCAACAGAGGCATGAAATCAGTTTTTAAGAACTCAGAATCATGTGGAAGTTAACTGAAGGTGTTTCCATTAGGTTTCCACACAGTACTTTGGTGTAAAATTGAAATGTATACTATTGGTAATGTCAAAGCATTGTATGCCCTGAGAAAACAACTTTTTTGTCTTGCTCAACAGAAGCATGAAACAGGTTTTAAACAACTCAGAATCATGTGGGAAGTTAACTTAAACTGTTAACATTAGGTTTGCACACAGTAGTTTGGTGTAAAATTGAAGTGTATACTATTGGTAATGTCAAAGCATGCATGTCCTGAGAAAACAACTTTTTTGTCTTGCTCAACAGAGGCATGAAATCAGTTTTTAAGAACTCAGAATCATGTGGAAAGTTAACTTAAACTGTTAACATTAGGTTTGCACACAGCAGTTTGGTGTAAAATTGAAATTTATACTATTGGTAATGTCAAAGCATTGTATGCCCTGAGAAAACAACTTTTTTCTCTTGCTCAATAGAAGCATGAAACAGGTTTTAAACAACTCAGAATCATGTGAGAAGTTGATTTAAGGTGTTTGCATTAGGTTTGCACACAGTAGTTTGGTGTAAAATTGAAATGTATACTCTTGGTAATGTCAAAGCACTGCATGCCCTGAGAAAATAACTTTTTTGTCCAGCTCAGCAGAGGCATGAAACCAGTTTTAAATAACTCAGAATCATCTGGAAAGTTAACCTAAACTGTTAACATTAGGTTTGCACCCAGTAGTTTGGTGTAAAATTGAAATGTATACTCTTGGTAATGTCAAAGCGTTGTATGCCCTGAGAAAACAACTTTTTTGTCTTGCTCTGCAGAAGCATGAAACCAGTTTTAAACATCTCATAATCATGTGGAAAGAAACTTAAACTGTTAACATTAGGTTTGCACACAGTTGTTTGGTGTAAAATTGAAATGTATACTCTTGGTAATGTCAAAGCATTGCATGCCCTGAGAAAATAACGTTTTTGTCTTGCTCAGCACAGGCATGAAACCAGTTGTAAACAACTCAGAATCATGTGGAAAGTTAACTTAAACTGTTAACATTAGGTTTGCACACAGTAGTTTGGTGTAAAATTGAAGTCTATACTATTGGTAATGTCAAAGCATGCATGTCCTGAGAAAACAACTTTTTTGTCTTGCTCAACAGAGGCATGAAATCAGTTTTTAAGAACTCAGAATCATGTGGAAAGTTAACTGAAGGTGTTTCCATTAGGTTTCCACACAGTACTTTGGTGTAAAATTGAAATGTATACTATTGGTAATGTCAAAGCATTGTATGCCCTGAGAAAACAACTTTTTTCTCTTGCTCAACAGAAGCATGAAACAGGTTTTAAACATCTCATAATCATGTGGAAAGAAACTTAAACTGTTAACATTAGGTTTGCACACAGTTGTTTGGTGTAAAATTGAAATGTATACTCTTGGTAATGTCAAAGCATTGCATGCCCTGAGAAAATAACTTTTTTGTCTTGCTCAGCACAGGCATGAAACCAGTTTTAAACAACTCAGAATCATGTGGAAAGTCAACTTAAACTGTTAACATTAGGTTTGCACACAGTAGTTTGGTGTAAAATTGAAGTGTATACTATTGGTAATGACAAAGCATGCATGTCCTGAGAAAACAACTTTTTTGTCTTGCTCAACAGAGGCATGAAATCAGTTTTTAAGAACTCAGAATCATGTGGAAAGTTAACTTAAGGTGTTTCCATTAGGTTTACACACAGTAGTTTGGTGTAAAATTGAAATGTATACTATTGGTAATGTCAAAGCATTGTATGCCCTGAGAAAACAACTTTGTTTCTTGCTCAACAGAAGCATGAAACAGGTTTTAAACAACTCGTAATCATGTGAGAAGTTGATTTAAGGTGTCTGCATTAGGTTTGCACACAGTAGTTTGGTGTAAAATTGAAATATATACTCTTGGTAATGTCAAAGCATTGCATGCCCTGAGAAAATAACTTTTTTGTCTTGCTCTGCAGAAGCATGAAACCAGTTTTGAACATCTCATAATCATGTGGAAAGTTAACTTAAACTGTTAACATTAGGTTTGCACACAGTAGTTTAGTGTAAAATTGAAATGTATACTATTGGTAATGACAAAGCATTGTATGCCCTGAGAAAACATCTTTTTTGTCTTGCTCAACAGAAGCATGAAACAGCTGTTAAACAACTCAGAATCATGTGGGAAGTTGATTTAAGGTGTTTGCATTAGGTTTGCACACAGTAGTTTGGTGTAAAATTGAAATGTATACTCTCCGAAATGTCAAAGCATTGCATGCCCTGAGAAAATAACTTTTTTGTCTTGCTCAGCACAGGGTTGAAACCAGTTTTAAACAACTCAGAATCATGTGGAAAGTTAACTAAAACTGTTAACATTAGGTTTGCACACAGTAGTTTGGTGTAAAATTGAAGTCTATACTATTGGTAATGTCAAAGCATGCATGTCCTGAGAAAACAACTTTTTTGTCTTGCTCAACAGCGGCATGAAATCAGTTTTTAAGAACTCAGAATCATGTGGAAAGTTAACTTAAGGTGTTTCCATTAGGTTTCCACACAGTAGTTTGGTGTAAAATTGAAATGTATACTATTGGTAATGTCAAAGCGTTGTATGCCCTGAGAAAACAACTTTTTTGTCTTGCTCTGCAGAAGCATGAAACCAGTTTTAAACATCTCATAATCATGTGGAAAGTTAACTTAAACTGTTAACATTAGGTTTGCACCCTGTAGTTTGGTGTAAAATTGAAATGTATACTATTGGTAATGACAAAGCATTGTATGCCCTGAGAAAACAACTTTTTTGTCTTGCTCAACAGAAACATGAAACAGGTGTTAAACAACTCAGAATCATGTGGGAAGTTGATTTAAGGTGTTTGCATTAGGTTTGCACACAGTAGTTTGGTGTAAAATGGAAATGTATACTCTTGGAAATGTCAAAGCATTGCATGCCCTGAGAAAATAACTTTTTTGTCTTGCTCAGCACAGGCATGAAACCAGTTTTAAACAACTCAGAATCATATGGAAAGTTAACTTAAACTGTTAACATTAGGTTTGCACACAGTAGTTTGGTGTAAAATTGAAGTCTATACTATTGGTAATGTCAAAGCATGCATGTCCTGAGAAAACAACTTTTTTGTCTTGCTCAACAGAGGCATGAAATCAGTTTTTAAGAACTCAGAATCATGTGGAAAGTTAACTGAAGGTGTTTCCATTAGGTTTCCACACAGTACTTTGGTGTAAAATTGAAATGTATACTATTGGTAATGTCAAAGCATTGTATGCCCTGAGAAAACAACTTTTTTGTCTTGCTCAACAGAAGCATGAAACAGGTTTTAAACAACTCAGAATCATGTGGGAAGTTAACTTAAACTGTTAACATTAGGTTTGCACACAGTAGTTTGGTGTAAAATTGAAGTGTGTACTATTGGTAATGTCAAAGCATGCATGTCCTGAGAAAACAACTTTTTTGTCTTGCTCAACAGAGGCATGAAATCAGTTTTTAAGAACTCAGAATCATGTGGAAAGTTAACTTAAACTGTTAACATTAGGTTTGCACACAGCAGTTTGGTGTAAAATTGAAATTTATACTATTGGTAATGTCAAAGCATTGTATGCCCTGTGAAAACAACTTTTTTCTCTTGCTCAACAGAAGCATGAAACAGGTTTTAAACAACTCAGAATCATGTGAGAAGTTGATTTAAGGTGTTTGCATTAGGTTTGCACACAGTAGTTGGTGTAAAATTGACATGTATATTCTTGGTAATGTCAAAGCACTGTATGCCCTGAGAAAATAACTTTTTTGTCCAGCTCAGCAGAGGCATGAAACCAGTTTTAAACAACTCAGAATCATCTGGAAAGTTAACCTAAACTGTTAACATTAGGTTTGCACCCAGTAGTTTGGTGTAAAATTGAAATGTATACTCTTGGTAATGTCAAAGCGTTGTATGCCCTGAGAAAACAACTTTTTTGTCTTGCTCTGCAGAAGCATGAAACCAGTTTTAAACATCTCATAATCATGTGGAAAGAAACTTAAACTGTTAACATTAGGTTTGCACACAGTTGTTTGGTGTAAAATTGAAATGTATACTCTTGGTAATGTCAAAGCATTGCATGCCCTGAGAAAATAACTTTTTTGTCTTGCTCAGCACAGGCATGAAACCAGTTTTAAACAACTCAGAATCATGTGGAAAGTCAACTTAAACTGTTAACATTAGGTTTGCACACAGTAGTTTGGTGTAAAATTGAAGTGTATACTATTGGTAATGGCAAAGCATGCATGTCCTGAGAAAACAACTTTTTTGTCTTGCTCAACAGAGGCATGAAATCAGTTTTTAAGAACTCAGAATCATGTGGAAAGTTAACTTAAGGTGTTTCCATTAGGTTTACACACAGTAGGTTGGTGTAAAATTGAAATGTATACTATTGGTAATGTCAAAGCATTGTATGCCCTGAGAAAACAACTTTGTTTCTTGCTCAACAGAAGCATGAAACAGGTTTTAAACAACTCGTAATCATGTGAGAAGTTGATTTAAGGTGTTTGCATTAGGTTTGCACACAGTAGTTTGGTGTAAAATTGAAATATATACTCTTGGTAATGTCAAAGCATTGCATGCCCTGAGAAAATAACTTTTTTGTCTTGCTCAGCACAGGCATGAAAGCAGTTTTAAACAACTCAGAATCATGTGGAAAGTTAACTTAAACTGTTAACATTAGGTTTGCACCCAGTAGTTTGGTGTAAAATTGAAATGTATACTATTGGTAATGTCAAAGCGTTGTATGCCCTGAGAAAACAACTTTTTTGTCTTGCTCTGCAGAAGCATGAAACCAGTTTTGAACATCTCATAATCATGTGGAAAGTTAACTTCAACTGTTAACATTAGGTTTGCACACAGTAGTTTGGTGTAAAATTGAAATGTATACTATTGGTAATGACAAAGCATTGAATGCCCTGAGAAAACATCTTTTTTGTCTTGCTCAACAGAAGCATGAAACAGGTGTTAAACAACTCAGAATCATGTGGGAAGTTGATTTAAGGTGTTTGCATTAGGTTTGCACACAGTAGTTTGGTGTAAAATTGAAATGTATACTCTCCGAAATGTCAAAGCATTGCATGCCCTGAGAAAATAACTTTTTTGTCTTGCTCAGCACAGGATTGAAACCAGTTTTAAACAACTCAGAATCATGTGGAAAGTTAACTTAAACTGTTAACATTAGGTTTGCACACAGTAGTTTGGTGTAAAATTGAAGTCTATACTATTGGTAATGTCAAAGTATGCATGTCCGGAGAAAACAACTTTTTTGTCTTGCTCAACAGAGGCATGAAATCAGTTTTTAAGAACTCAGAATCATGTGGAAAGTTAACTTAAGGTGTTTCCATTAGGTTTCCACACAGTAGTTTGGTGTAAAATTGAAATGTATACTATTGGTAATGTCAAAGCATTGTATGCCCTGAGAAAGCAACTTTTTTCTCTTGCTCAACAGAAGCATGAAACAGGTTTTAAACATCTCAGAATCATGTGAGAAGTTGATTTAAGGTGTTTGCATTAGGTTTGCACACAGTAGTTTGGTGTAAAATGGAAATGTATACTCTTGGAAATGTCAAAGCATTGCATGCCCTGAGAAAATAACTTTTTTGTCTTGCTCAGCACAGGCATGAAACCAGTTTTAAACAACTCAGAATCATGTGGAAAGTTAACTTAAACTGTTAACATTAGGTTTGCACACAGTAGTTTGTTGTAAAATTGAAGTCTATACTATTGGTAATGTCAAAGCATGCATGTCCTGAGAAAACAACTTTTTTGTCTTGCTCAACAGAGGCATGAAATCAGTTTTTAAGAACTCAGAATCATGTGGAAGGTTAACTGAAGGTGTTTCCATTAGGTTTCCACACAGTACTTTGGTGTAAAATTGAAATGTATACTATTGGTAATGTCAAAGCATTGCATGCCCTGAGAAAACAACTTTTTTGTCTTGCTCAACAGAAGCATGAAACAGGTTTTAAACAACTCAGAATCATGTGGGAAGTTAACTTAAACTGTTAACATTAGGTTTGCACACAGTAGTTTGGTGTAAAATTGAAGTGTATACTATTGGTAATGTCAAAGCATGCATGTCCTGAGAAAACAACTTTTTTGTCTTGCTCAACAGAGGCATGAAATCAGTTTTTAAGAACTCAGAATCATGTGGAAAGTTAACTTAAACTGTTAACATTAGGTTTGCACACAGCAGTTTGGTGTAAAATTGAAATTTATACTATTGGTAATGTCAAAGCATTGTATGCCCTGAGAAAACAACTTTTTTCTCTTGCTCAACAGAAGCATGAAACAGGTTTTAAACAACTCAGAATCATGTGAGAAGTTGATTTAAGGTGTTTGCATTAGGTTTGCACACAGTAGTTTGGTGTAAAATTGAAATGTATAATCTTGGTAATGTCAAAGCACTGCATGCCCTGAGAAAATAACTTTTTTGTCCAACTCAGCAGAGGCATGAAACCAGTTTTAAACAACTCAGAATCATCTGGAAAGTTAACCTAAACTGTTAACATTAGGTTTGCACCCAGTAGTTTGGTGTAAAATTGAAATGTATACTCTTGGTAATGTCAAAGCGTTGTATGCCCTGAGAAAACAACTTTTTTGTCTTGCTCTGCAGAAGCATGAAACCAGTTTTAAACATCTCATAATCATGTGGAAAGAAACTTAAACTGTTAACATTAGGTTTGCACACAGTTGTTTGGTGTAAAATTGAAATGTATACTCTTGGTAATGTCAAAGCATTGCATGCCCTGAGAAAATAACGTTTTTGTCTTGCTCAGCACAGGCATGAAACCAGTTTTAAACAACTCAGAATCATGTGGAAAGTCAACTTAAACTGTTAACATTAGGTTTGCACACAGTAGTTTGGTGTAAAATTGAAGTGTATACTATTGGTAATGACAAAGCATGCATGTCCTGAGAAAACAACTTTTTTGTCTTGCTCAACAGAGGCATGAAATCAGTTTTTAAGAACTCAGAATCATGTGGAAAGTTAACTTAAGGTGTTTCCATTAGGTTTACACACAGTAGTTTGGTGTAAAATTGAAATGTATACTATTGGTAATGTCAAAGCATTGTATGCCCTGAGAAAACAACTTTGTTTCTTGCTCAACAGAAGCATGAAACAGGTTTTAAACAACTCGTAATCATGTGAGAAGTTGATTTAAGGTGTTTACATTAGGTTTGCACACAGTAGTTTGGTGTAAAATTGAAATATATATTCTTGGTAATGTCAAAGCATTGCATGCCCTGAGAAAATAACTTTTTTGTCTTGCTCAGCACAGGCATGAAAGCAGTTTTAAACAACTCAGAATCATGTGGAAAGTTAACTTAAACTGTTAACATTAGGTTTGCACCCAGTAGTTTGGTGTAAAATTGAAATGTATACTATTGGTAATGTCAAAGCGTTGTATGCCCTGAGAAAACAACTTTTTTGTCTTGCTCTGCAGAAGCATGAAACCAGTTTTGAACATCTCATAATCATGTGGAAAGTTAACTGAAACTGTTAACATTAGGTTTGCACACAGTAGTTTGGTGTAAAATTGAAATGTATACTATTGGTAATGACAAAGCATTGTATGCCCTGAGAAAACATCTTTTTTGTCTTGCTCAACAGAAGCATGAAACAGGTGTTAAACAACTCAGAATCATGTGGGAAGCTGATTTAAGGTGTTTGCATTAGGTTTGCACACAGTAGTTTGGTGTAAAATTGAAATGTATACTCTCCGAAATGTCAAAGCATTGCATGCCCTGAGAAAATAACTTTTTTGTCTTGCTCAGCACAGGGTTGAAACCAGTTTTAAACAACTCAGAATCATGTGGAACGTTAACTTAAACTGTTAACATTAGGTTTGCACACAGTAGTTTGGTGTAAAATTGAAGTCTATACTATTGGTAATGTCAAAGTATGCATGTCCTGAGAAAACAACTTTTTTGTCTTGCTCAACAGAGGCATGAAATCAGTTTTTAAGAACTCAGAATCATGTGGAAAGTTAACTTAAGGTGTTTCCATTAGGTTTCCACACAGTAGTTTGGTGTAAAATTGAAATGTATACTATTGGTAATGTCAAAGCATTGTATGCCCTGAGAAAACAACTTTTTTCTCTTGCTCAACAGAAGCATGAAACAGGTTTTAAACAACTCAGAATCATGTGAGAAGTTGATTTAAGGTGTTTGCATTAGGTTTGCACACAGTAGTTTGGTGTAAAATTGAAGTGTATACTATTGGTAATGTCAAAGTATGCATGTCCTGAGAAAACAACTTTTTTGTCTTGCTCAACAGAGGCATGAAATCAGTTTTTAAGAACTCAGAATCATGTGGAAAGTTAACTTAAGGTGTTTCCATTAGGTTTCCACACAGTAGTTTGGTGTAAAATTGAAATGTATACTATTGGTAATGTCAAAGCATTGTATGCCCTGAGAAAACAACTTTTTTCTCTTGCTCAACAGAAGCATGAAACAGGTTTTAAACAACTCAGAATCATGTGAGAAGTTGATTTAAGGTGTTTGCATTAGGTTTGCACACAGTAGTTTGGTGTAAAATTGAAATGTATACTCTTGGTAATGTCAAAGCATTGCATGCCCTGAGAAAATAACTTTTTTGTCCAGCTCAGCACAGGCATGAAACCAGTTTTAAACAACTCAGAATCATGTGGAAAGTTGATTTAAGGTGTTTCCATTAGGTTTCCACACAGTAGTTTGGTGTAAGACTGAAATGTATACGCTTGGTAATGTCAAAGCGTTGTATGCCCTGAGAAAACAGCTTTTTTGTCTTGCTCTGCAGAAGCATGAAACCAGTTTTAAACATCTCATAATCATGTGGAAAGTTAACTTAAACTGTTAACATTAGGTTTGCACACAGTAGTTTGGTGTAAAATTGAAGTGTATACTATTGGTAATGTCAAAGCATGCATGTCCAGAGAAAATAACTTTTTTGTCTTGCTCAGCAGAGGCATGAAACCAGTTTTAAACAACTCAGAATCATCTGGAAAGTTAACTTAAACTGTTAACATTAGGTTTGCACCCAGTAGTTTGGTGTAAAATTGAAATGTATACTCTTGGTAATGTCAAAGCGTTGTATGCCCTGAGAAAACAACTTTTTTGTCTTGCTCTGCAGAAGCATGAAACCAGTTTTAAACATCTCATAATCATGTGGAAAGAAACTTAAACTGTTAACATTAGGTTTGCACACAGTAGTTTGGTGTAAAATTGAAATGTATACTCTTGGTAATGTCAAAGCATTGCATTACCTGAGAAAATAACTTTTTTGTCTTGCTCAGCACAGGCATGAAACCAGTTTTAAACAACTCAGAATCATGTGGAAAGTTAACTTAAACTGTTAACATTAGGTTTGCACACAGTAGTTTGGTGTAAAATTGAAGTGTATACTATTGGTAATGACAAAGCATGCATGTCCTGAGAAAACAACTTTTTTGTCTTGCTCAACAGAGGCATGAAATCAGTTTTTAAGAACTCAGAATCATGTGGAAAGTTAACTTAAGGTGGTTCCATTAGGTTTACACACAGTAGTTTGGTGTAAAATTGAAATGAATACTATTGGTAATGTCAAAGCATTGTATGCCCTGAGAAAACAACTTTTTTGTCTTGCTCAACAGAGGCATGAAACCAGTTTTAAACAACTCAGAATCATCTGGAAAGTTAACTTAAACTGTTAACATTAGCTTTGCACCCAGTAGTTTGGTGTAAAATTGAAATGTATACTCTTGGTAATGTCAAAGCGTTGTATGCCCTGAGAAAACAACTTTTTTGTCTTGCTCTGCAGAAGCATGAAACCAGTTTTAAACATCTCATAATCATGTGGAAAGAAACTTAAACTGTTAACATTAGGTTTGCACACAGTAGTTTGGTGTAAAATTGAAATGTATACTCTTGGTAATGTCAAAGCATTGCATGCCCTGAGAAAATAACTTTTTTGTCTTGCTCAGCACAGGCATGAAACTAGTTTTAAACAACTCAGAATCATGTGGAAAGTTAACTTAAACTGTTAACATTAGGTTTGCACACAGTAGTTTGGTGTAAAATTGAAGTGTATACTATTGGTAATGACAAAGCATGCATGTCCTGAGAAAACAACTTTTTTGTCTTGCTCAACAGAGGCATGAAATCAGTTTTTAAGAACTCAGAATCATGTGGAAAGTTAACTTAAGGTGTTTCCATTAGGTTTACACACAGTAGTTTGGTGTAAAATTGAAATGTATACTATTGGTAATGTCAAAGCATTGTATGCCCTGAGAAAACAACTTTGTTTCTTGCTCAACAGAAGCATGAAACAGGTTTTAAACAACTCGTAATCATGTGAGAAGTTGATTTAAGGTGTTTACATTAGGTTTGCACACAGTAGTTTGGTGTAAAATTGAAATATATATTCTTGGTAATGTCAAAGCATTGCATGCCCTGAGAAAATAACTTTTTTGTCTTGCTCAGCACAGGCATGAAAGCAGTTTTAAACAACTCAGAATCATGTGGAAAGTTAACTTAAACTGTTAACATTAGGTTTGCACCCAGTAGTTTGGTGTAAAATTGAAATGTATACTATTGGTAATGTCAAAGCGTTGTATGCCCTGAGAAAACAACTTTTTTGTCTTGCTCTGCAGAAGCATGAAACCAGTTTTGAACATCTCATAATCATGTGGAAAGTTAACTTAAACTGTTAACATTAGGTTTGCACACAGTAGTTTGGTGTAAAATTGAAATGTATACTATTGGTAATGACAAAGCATTGTATGCCCTGAGAAAACATCTTTTTTGTCTTGCTCAACAGAAGCATGAAACAGGTGTTAAACAACTCAGAATCATGTGGGAAGCTGATTTAAGGTGTTTGCATTAGGTTTGCACACAGTAGTTTGGTGTAAAATTGAAATGTATACTCTCCGAAATGTCAAAGCATTGCATGCCCTGAGAAAATAACTTTTTTGTCTTGCTCAGCACAGGGTTGAAACCAGTTTTAAACAACTCAGAATCATGTGGAACGTTAACTTAAACTGTTAACATTAGGTTTGCACACAGTAGTTTGGTGTAAAATTGAAGTCTATACTATTGGTAATGTCAAAGTATGCATGTCCTGAGAAAACAACTTTTTTGTCTTGCTCAACAGAGGCATGAAATCAGTTTTTAAGAACTCAGAATCATGTGGAAAGTTAACTTAAGGTGTTTCCATTAGGTTTCCACACAGTAGTTTGGTGTAAAATTGAAATGTATGCTATTGGTAATGTCAAAGCATTGTATGCCCTGAGAAAACAACTTTTTTCTCTTGCTCAACAGAAGCATGAAACAGGTTTTAAACAACTCAGAATCATGTGAGAAGTTGATTTAAGGTGTTTGCATTAGGTTTGCACACAGTAGTTTGGTGTAAAATTGAAGTCTATACTATTGGTAATGTCAAAGTATGCATGTCCTGAGAAAACAACTTTTTTGTCTTGCTCAACAGAGGCATGAAATCAGTTTTTAAGAACTCAGAATCATGTGGAAAGTTAACTTAAGGTGTTTCCATTAGGTTTCCACACAGTAGTTTGGTGTAAAATTGAAATGTATACTATTGGTAATGTCAAAGCATTGTATGCCCTGAGAAAACAACTTTTTTCTCTTGCTCAACAGAAGCATGAAACAGGTTTTAAACAACTCAGAATCATGTGAGAAGTTGATTTAAGGTGTTTGCATTAGGTTTGCACACAGTAGTTTGGTGTAAAATTGAAATGTATACTCTTGGTAATGTCAAAGCATTGCATGCCCTGAGAAAATAACTTTTTTGTCCAGCTCAGCACAGGCATGAAACCAGTTTTAAACAACTCAGAATCATGTGGAAAGTTGATTTAAGGTGTTTCCATTAGGTTTCCACACAGTAGTTTGGTGTAAGATTGAAATGTATACGCTTGGTAATGTCAAAGCGTTGTATGCCCTGAGAAAACAGCTTTTTTGTCTTGCTCTGCAGAAGCATGAAACCAGTTTTAAACATCTCATAATCATGTGGAAAGTTAACTTAAACTGTTAACATTAGGTTTGCACACAGTAGTTTGGTGTAAAATTGAAGTGTATACTATTGGTAATGTCAAAGCATGCATGTCCAGAGAAACTAACTTTTTTGTCTTGCTCAGCAGAGGCATGAAACCAGTTTTAAACAACTCAGAATCATCTGGAAAGTTAACTTAAACTGTTAACATTAGGTTTGCACCCAGTAGTTTGGTGTAAAATTGAAATGTATACTCTTGGTAATGTCAAAGCGTTGTATGCCCTGAGAAAACAACTTTTTTGTCTTGCTCTGCAGAAGCATGAAACCAGTTTTAAACATCTCATAATCATGTGGAAAGAAACTTAAACTGTGAACATTAGGTTTGCACACAGTAGTTTGGTGTAAAATTGAAATGTATACTCTTGGTAATGTCAAAGCATTGCATTACCTGAGAAAATAACTTTTTTGTCTTGCTCAGCACAGGCATGAAACCAGTTTTAAACAACTCAGAATCATGTGGAAAGTTAACTTAAACTGTTAACATTAGGTTTGCACACAGTAGTTTGGTGTAAAATTGAAGTGTATACTATTGGTAATGACAAAGCATGCATGTCCTGAGAAAACAACTTTTTTGTCTTGCTCAACAGAGGCATGAAATCAGTTTTTAAGAACTCAGAATCATGTGGAAAGTTAACTTAAGGTGGTTCCATTAGGTTTACACACAGTAGTTTGGTGTAAAATTGAAATGAATACTATTGGTAATGTCAAAGCATTGTATGCCCTGAGAAAACAACTTTTTTGTCTTGCTCAACAGAGGCATGAAACCAGTTTTAAACAACTCAGAATCATCTGGAAAGTTAACTTAAACTGTTAACATTAGCTTTGCACCCAGTAGTTTGGTGTAAAATTGAAATGTATACTCTTGGTAATGTCAAAGCGTTGTATGCCCTGAGAAAACAACCTTTTTGTCTTGCTCTGCAGAAGCATGAAACCAGTTTTAAACATCTCATAATCATGTGGAAAGAAACTTAAACTGTTAACATTAGGTTTGCACACAGTAGTTTGGTGTAAAATTGAAATGTATACTCTTGGTAATGTCAAAGCATTGCATGCCCTGAGAAAATAACTTTTTTGTCTTGCTCAGCACAGGCATGAAACTAGTTTTAAACAACTCAGAATCATGTGGAAAGTTAACTTAAACTGTTAACATTAGGTTTGCACCCAGTAGTTTGGTGTAAAATTGAAGTGTATACTATTGGTAATGTCAAAGCGTTGTATGCCCTGAGAAAACAACTTTTTTGTCTTGCTCTGCAGAAGCATGAAACCAGTTTTAAACATCTCATAATCATGTGGAAAGTTAACTTAAACTGTTAACATTAGGTTTGCACCCTGTGGTTTGGTGTAAAATTGAAATGTATACTATTGGTAATGACAAAGCATTGTATGCCCTGAGAAAACAACTTTTTTGTCTTGCTCAACAGAAGCATGAAACAGGTGTTAAACAACTCAGAATCATGTGGGAAGTTGATTTAAGGTGTTTGCATTAGGTTTGCACACAGTAGTTTGGTGTAAAATGGAAATGTATACTCTTGGAAATGTCAAAGCATTGCATGCCCTGAGAAAATAACTTTTTTGTCTTGCTCAGCACAGGCATGAAACCAGTTTTAAACAACTCAGAATCATGTGGAAAGTTAACTTAAACTGTTAACATTAGGTTTGCACACAGTAGTTTGGTGTAAAATTGAAGTCTATACTATTGGTAATGTCAAAGCATGCATGTCCTGAGAAAACAACTTTTTTGTCTTGCTCAACAGAGGCATGAAATCAGTTTTTAAGAACTCAGAATCATGTGGAAAGTTAACTGAAGGTGTTTCCATTAGGTTTCCACACAGTACTTTGGTGTAAAATTGAAATGTATACTATTGGTAATGTCAAAGCATTGTATGCCCTGAGAAAACAACTTTTTTGTCTTGCTCAACAGAAGCATGAAACAGGTTTTAAACAACTCAGAATCATGTGGCAAGTTAACTTAAACTGTTAACATTAGGTTTGCACACAGTAGTTTGGTGTAAAATTGAAGTGTTTACTATTGGTAATGTCAAAGCATGCATGTCCTGAGAAAACAACTTTTTTGTCTTGCTCAACAGAGGCATGAAATCAGTTTTTAAGAACTCAGAATCATGTGGAAAGTTAACTTAAACTGTTAACATTAGGTTTGCACACAGCAGTTTGGTTTAAAATTGAAATTTATACTATTGGTAATGTCAAAGCATTGTATGCCCTGAGAAAACAACTTTTTTCTCTTGCTCAACAGAAGCATGAAACAGGTTTTAAACAACTCAGAATCATGTGAGAAGTTGATTTAAGGTGTTTGCATTAGGTTTGCACACAGTAGTTTGCTGTAAAATTGAAATGTATACTCTTGGTAATGTCAAAGCACTGCATGCCCTGAGAAAATAACTTTTTTGTCCAGCTCAGCAGAGGCATGAAACCAGTTTTAAACAACTCAGAATCATCTGGAAAGTTAACCTAAACTGCTAACATTAGGTTTGCACCCAGTAGTTTGGTGTAAAATTGAAATGTATACTCTTGGTAATGTCAAAGCATTGCATTGCCTGAGAAAACATCTTTTTTGTCTTGCTCAACAGAAGCATGAAACAGGTGTTAAACAACTCAGAATCATGTGGGAAGTTGATTTAAGGTGTTTGCATTAGGTTTGCACACAGTAGTTTGGTGTAAAATTGAAATGTATACTCTCCGAAATGTCAAAGCATTGCATGCCCTGAGAAAATAACTTTTTTGTCCAGCTCAGCACAGGCATGAAACCAGTTTTAAACAACTCAGAATCATGTGGAAAGTTGATTTAAGGTGTTTCCATTAGGTTTGCACACAGTAGTTTGGTGTAAGATTGAAATGTATACGCTTGGTAATGTCAAAGCGTTGTATGCCCTGAGAAAACAACTTTTTTGTCTTGCTCTGCAGAAGCATGAAACCAGTTCTAAACATCTCATAATCATGTGGAAAGTTAACTTAAACTGTTAACATTAGGTTTGCACACAGTAGTTTGGTGTAAAATTGAAGTGTATACTATTGGTAATGTCAAAGCATGCATGTCCTGAGAAAATAACTTTTTTGTCTTGCTCAGCAGAGGCATGAAACCAGTTTTAAACAACTCAGAATCATCTGGAAAGTTAACTTAAACTGTTAACATTAGGTTTGCACCCAGTAGTTTGGTGTAAAATTGAAATGTATACTCTTGGTAATGTCAAAGTGTTGTATGCCCTGAGAAAACAACTTTTTTGTCTTGCTCTGCAGAAGCATGAAACCAGTTTTAAACATCTCATAATCATGTGGAAAGAAACTTAAACTGTTAACATTAGGTTTGCACACAGTAGTTTGGTGTAAAATTGAAATGTATACTCTTGGTAATGTCAAAGCATTGCATGCCCTGAGAAAATAACTTTTTTGTCTTGCTCAGCACAGGCATGAAACCAGGTTTAAACAACTCAGGATCATGTGGAAAGTTAACTTAAACTGTTAACATTAGGTTTGCACACAGTAGTTTGGTGTAAAATTGAAGTGTATACTATTGGTAATGACAAAGCATGCATGTCCTGAGAAAACAACTTTTTTGTCTTGCTCAACAGAGGCATGAAATCAGTTTTTAAGAACTCAGAATCATGTGGAAAGTTAACTTAAGGTGTTTCCATTAGGTTTACACACAGTAGTTTGGTGTAAAATTGAAATGTATACTATTGGTAATGTCAAAGCATTGTATGCCCTGAGAAAACAACTTTGTTTCTTGCTAAACAGAAGCATGAAACAGGTTTTAAACAACTCGTAATCATGTGAGAAGTTGATTTAAGGTGTTTGCATTAGTTTTGCACACAGTAGTTTGGTGTAAAATTGAAATATATACTCTTGGTAATGTCAAAGCATTGCATGCCCTGAGAAAATAACTTCTTTGTCTTGCTCAGCACAGGCATGAAAGCAGTTTTAAACAACTCAGAATCATGTGGAAAGTTAACTTAAACTGTTAACATTAGGTTTGCACCCAGTAGTTTGGTGTAAAATTGAAATGTATACTATTGGTAATGTCAAAGCGTTGTATGCCCTGAGAAAACAACTTTTTTGTCTTGCTCTGCAGAAGCATGAAACTAGTTTTGAACATCTCATAATCATGTGGAAAGTTAACTTAAACTGTTAACATTAGGTGTGCACACAGTAGTTTGGTGTAAAATTGAAATGTATACTATTGGTAATGACAAAGCATTGTATGCCCTGAGAAAACATCTTTTTTGTCTTGCTCAACAGAAGCATGGAACAGGTGTTAAACAACTCAGAATCATGTGGGAAGTTGATTTAAGGTGTTTGCATTAGGTTTGCACACAGTAGTTTGGTGTAAAATTGAAATGTATACTCTCCGAAATGTCAAAGCATTGCATGCCCTGAGAAAATAACTTTTTTGTCTTGCTCAGCACAGGGTTGAAACCAGTTTTAAGCAACTCAGAATCATGTGGAAAGTTAACTTAAACTGTTAACATTAGGTTTGCACACAGTAGTTTGGTGTAAAATTGAAGTCTATACTATTGGTAATGTCAAAGCATGCATGTCCTGAGAAAACAACTTTTTTGTCTTGCTCAACAGAGGCATGAAATCAGTTTTTAAGAACTCAGAATCATGTGGAAAGTTAACTTAAGGTGTCTCCATTAGGTTTCCACACAGTAGTTTGGTGTAAAATTGAAATGTATACTATTGGTAATGTCAAAGCATTGTATTCCCTGAGAAAACAACTTTTTTCTTTTGCTCAACAGAAGCATGAAACAGGTTTTAAACAACTCAGAATCATGTGAGAAGTTGATTTAAGGTGTTTGCATTAGGTTTGCACACAGTAGTTTGGTGTAAAATTGAAATGTATACTCTTGGTAATGTCAAAGCATTGCATGCCCTGAGAAAATAACTTTTTTGTCCAGCTCAGCACAGGCATGAAACCAGTTTTAAACAACTCAGAATCATGTGGAAAGTTGATTTAAGGTGTTTCCATTAGGTTTCCACACAGTAGTTTGGTGTAAGATTGAAATGTATACGCTTGTTAATGTCAAAGCTTTGTATGCCCTGAGAAAACAACTTTTTTGTCTTGCTCTGCAGAAGCATGAAACCAGTTTTAAACATCTCATAATCATGTGGAAAGTTAACTTAAACTGTTAACATTAGGTTTTCACACAGTAGTTTGGTGTAAAATTGAAGTGTATACTATTGGTAATGTCAAAGCATGCATGTTCTGAGAAAATAACTTTTTTGTCTTGCTCAGCAGAGGCATGAAACCAGTTTTAAACAACTCAGAATCATCTGGAAAGTTAACTTAAACTGTTAACATTAGGTTTGCACCCAGTAGTTTGGTGTCAAATTGAAATGTATACTCTTGGTAATGTCAATGCGTTTTATGCCCTGAGAAAACAACTTTTTTGTCTTGCTCTGCAGAAGCATGAAACCAGTTTTGAACATCTCATAATCATGTGGAAAGTTAACTTAAACTGTTAACATTAGGTTTGCACACAGTAGTTTGGTGTAAAATTGAAATGTATACTATTGGTAATGACAAAGCATTGTATGCCCTGAGAAAACATCTTTTTTGTCTTGCTCAACAGAAGCATGAAACAGGTGTTAAACAACTCAGAATCATGTGGGAAGTTGATTTAAGGTGTTTGCATTAGGTTTGCACACAGTAGTTTGGTGTAAAATTGAAATGTATACTCTCCGAAATGTCAAAGCATTGCATGCCCTGAGAAAATAACTTTTTTGTCTTGCTCAGCACAGGGTTGAAACCAGTTTTAAACAACTCAGAATCATGTGGAAAGTTAACATAAACTGTTAACATTAGGTTTGCACACAGTAGTTTGGTTTAAAATTGAACTCTATACTATTGGTAATGTCAAAGCATGCATGTCCTGAGAAAACAACTTTTTTGTCTTGCTCTGCAGAAGCATGAAACCAGTTTTAAACATCTCAAAATCATCTGGAAAGAAACTTAAACTGTTAACATTAGGTTTGCACACAGTAGTTTGGAGTAAAATTGAAATGTATACTCTTGGTAATGTCAAAGCATGCATGTCCTGAGAAAATAACTTTTTTGTCTTGCTCAGCAGAGGCATGAAACCAGTTTTAAACAACTCAGAATCATCTGGAAAGTTAACTTAAACTGTTAACATTAGGTTTGCACCCAGTAGTTTGGTGTAAAATTGAAATGTATACTCTTGGTAATGTCAAAGCGTTGTATGCCCTGAGAAAACAACTTTTTTGTCTTGCTCTGCAGAAGCATGAAACCAGTTTTAAACATCTCATAATCATGTGGAAAGAAACTTAAACTGTTAACATTAGGTTTGCACACAGTAGTTTGGTGTAAAATTGAAATGTATACTCTTGGTAATGTCAAAGCATTGCATGCCCTGAGAAAATAACTTTTTTGTCTTGCTCAGCACAGGCATGAAACCAGTTTTAAACAACTCAGGATCATGTGGAAAGTTAACTTAAACTGTTAACATTAGGTTTGCACACAGTAGTTTGGTGTAAAATTGAAGTGTATACTATTGGTAATGACAAAGCATGCATGTCCTGAGAAAACAACTTTTTTGTCTTGCTCAACAGAGGCATGAAATCAGTTTTTAAGAACTCAGAATCATGTGGAAAGTTAACTTAAGGTGTTTCCATTAGGTTTACACACAGTAGTTTGGTGTAAAATTGAAATGTATACTATTGGTAATGTCAAAGCATTGTATGCCCTGAGAAAACAACTTTGTTTCTTGCTAAACAGAAGCATGAAACAGGTTTTAAACAACTCGTAATCATGTGAGAAGTTGATTTAAGGTGTTTGCATTAGGTTTGCACACAGTAGTTTGGTGTAAAATTGAAATATATACTGTTGGTAATGTCAAAGCATTGCATGCCCTGAGAAAATAACTTCTTTGTCTTGCTCAGCACAGGCATGAAAGCAGTTTTAAACAACTCAGAATCATGTGGAAAGTTAACTTAAACTGTTAACATTAGGTTTGCACCCAGTAGTTTGGTGTAAAATTGAAATGTATACTATTGGTAATGTCAAAGCGTTGTATGCCCTGAGAAAACAACTTTTTTGTCTTGCTCTGCAGAAGCATGAAACCAGTTTTGAACATCTCATAATCATGTGGAAAGTTAACTTAAACTGTTAACATTAGGTTTGCACACAGTAGTTTGGTGTAAAATTGAAATGTATACTATTGGTAATGACAAAGCATTGTATGCCCTGAGAAAACATCTTTTTTGTCTTGCTCAACAGAAGCATGGAACAGGTGTTAAACAACTCAGAATCATGTGGGAAGTTGATTTAAGGTGTTTGCATTAGGTTTGCACACAGTAGTTTGGTGTAAAATTGAAATGTATACTCTCCGAAATGTCAAAGCATTGCATGCCCTGAGAAAATAACTTTTTTGTCTTGCTCAGCACAGGGTTGAAACCAGTTTTAAACAACTCAGAATCATGTGGAAAGTTAACTTAAACTGTTAACATTAGGTTTGCACACAGTAGTTTGGTGTAAAATTGAAGTCTATACTATTGGTAATGTCAAAGCATGCATGTCCTGAGAAAACAACTTTTTTGTCTTGCTCAACAGAGGCATGAAATCAGTTTTTAAGAACTCAGAATCATGTGGAAAGTTAACTTAAGGTGTCTCCATTAGGTTTCCACACAGTAGTTTGGTGTAAAATTGAAATGTATACTATTGGTAATGTCAAAGCATTGTATGCCCTGAGAAAACAACTTTTTTCTTTTGCTCAACAGAAGCATGAAACAGGTTTTAAACAACTCAGAATCATGTGAGAAGTTGATTTAAGGTGTTTGCATTAGGTTTGCACACAGTAGTTTGGTGTAAAATTGAAATGTATACTCTTGGTAATGTCAAAGCATTGCATGCCCTGAGAAAATAACTTTTTTGTCCAGCTCAGCACAGGCATGAAACCAGTTTTAAACAACTCAGAATCATGTGGAAAGTTGATTTAAGGTGTTTCCATTAGGTTTCCACACAGTAGTTTGGTGTAAGATTGAAATGTATACGCTTGTTAATGTCAAAGCTTTGTATGCCCTGAGAAAACAACTTTTTTGTCTTGCTCTGCAGAAGCATGAAACCAGTTTTAAACATCTCATAATCATGTGGAAAGTTAACCTAAAATGTTAACATTAGGTTTTCACACAGTAGTTTGGTGTAAAATTGAAGTGTATACTGTTGGTAATGTCAAAGCATGCATGTCCTGAGAAAATAACTTTTTTGTCTTGCTCAGCAGAGGCATGAAACCAGTTTTAAACAACTCAGAATCATCTGGAAAGTTAACTTAAACTGTTAACATTAGGTTTGCACCCAGTAGTTTGGTGTAAAATTGAAATGTATACTCTTGGTAATGTCAAAGCGTTGTATGCCCTGAGAAAACAACTTTTTTGTCTTGCTCTGCAGAAGCATGAAACCAGTTTTAAACATCTCATAATCATGTGGAAAGAAACTTAAACTGTTAACATTAGGTTTGCACACAGTAGTTTGGTGTAAAATTGAAATGTATACTCTTGGTAATGTCAAAGCATTGCATGCCCTGAGAAAATAACTTTTTTGTCTTTCTCAGCACAGGCATGAAACCAGTTTTAAACAACTCAGAATCATGTGGAAAGTTAACTTGAACTGTTTACATTAGGTTTGCACACAGTAGTTTGGTGTAAAATTGAAGTGTATACTATTGGTAATGACAAAGCATGCATGTCCTGAGAAAACAACTTTTTTGTCTTGCTCAACAGAGGCATGAAATCAGTTTTTAAGAACTCAGAATCATGTGGAAAGTTAACTTAAGGTGTTTCCATTAGGTTTACACACAGTAGTTTGGTGTAAAATTGAAATGTATACTATTGGTAATGTCAAAGCATTGTATGCCCTGAGAAAACAACTTTGTTTCTTGCTCAACAGAAGCATGAAACAGGTTTTAAACAACTCGTAATCATGTGAGAAGTTGATTTAAGGTGTTTGCATTAGGTTTGCACACAGTAGTTTGGTGTAAAATTGAAATATATACTCTTGGTAATGTCAAAGCATTGCATGCCCTGAGAAAATAACTTTTTTGTCTTGCTCAGCACAGGCATGAAACCAGTTTTGAACATCTCATAATCATGTGGAAAGTTAACTTAAACTGTTAACATTAGGTTTGCACACAGTAGTTTGGTGTAAAATTGAAATGTATACTATTGGTAATGACAAAGCATTGTATGCCCTGAGAAATCATCTTTTTTGTCTTGCTCAACAGAAGCATGAAACAGGTGTTAAACAACTCAGAATCATGTGGGAAGTTGATTTAAGGTGTTTGCATTAGGTTTGCACACAGTAGTTTGGTGTAAAATTGAAATGTATACTCTCCGAAATGTCAAAGCATTGCATGCCCTGAGAAAATAACTTTTTTGTCTTGCTCAGCACAGGGTTGAAACCAGTTTTAAACAACTCAGAATCATGTGGAAAGTTAACATAAACTGTTAACATTAGGTTTGCACACAGTAGTTTGGTTTAAAATTGAACTCTATACTATTGGTAATGTCAAAGCATGCATGTCCTGAGAAAACAACTTTTTTGTCTTGCTCTGCAGAAGCATGAAACCAGTTTTAAACATCTCAAAATCATCTGGAAAGAAACTTAAACTGTTAACATTAGGTTTGCACACAGTAGTTTGGTGTAAAATTGAAATGTATACTCTTGGTAATGTCAAAGCATTGCATGCCCTGAGAAAACAACTTTTTTGTCTTGCTCAACAGAAGCATGAAACAGGTGTTAAACAACTCAGAATCATGTGGGAAGTTGATTTAAGGTGTTTGCATTAGGTTTGCACACAGTAGTTTGGTGTAAAATTGAAATGTATACTCTTGGAAATGTCAAAGCATTGCATGCCCTGAGAAAATAACTTTTTTGTCTTGCTCAGCACAGGCATGAAACCAGTTTTAAACAACTCAGAATCATGTGGAAAGTTAACTTAAACTGTTAACATTAGGTTTGCACACAGTAGTTTGGTGTAAAATTGAAATGTATACTCTTGGTAATGTCAAAGCATTGCATGCCCTGAGAAAATAACTTTTTTGTCTTGCTCAGCACAGGCATGAAACCAGTTTTAAAAAACTCAGAATCATGTGGAAAGTTAACTTAAACTGTTAACATTAGGTTTGCACACAGTAGTTTGGTGTAAAATTGAAGTGTATACTATTGGTAATGACAAAGCATGCATGTCCTGAGAAAACAACTTTTTTGTCTTGCTCAACAGAGGCATGAAATCAGTTTTTAAGAACTCAGAATCATGTGGAAAGTTAACTTAAGGTGTTTCCATTAGGTTTACACACAGTAGTTTGGTGTAAAATTGAAATGTATACTATTGGTAATGTCAAAGCATTGTATGCCCTGAGAAAACAACTTTTTTGTCTTGCTCAACAGAGGCATGAAACCAGTTTTAAACAACTCAGAATCATCTGGAAAGTTAACTTAAACTGTTAACATTAGGTTTGCACCCAGTAGTTTGGTGTAAAATTGAAATGTATACTCTTGGTAATGTCAAAGCGTTGTATGCCCTGAGAAAACAACTTTTTTGTCTTGCTCTGCAGAAGCATGAAACCAGTTTTAAACATCTCATAATCATGTGGAAAGAAACTTAAACTGTTAACATTAGGTTTGCACACAGTAGTTTGGTGTAAAATTGAAATGTATACTCTTGGTAATGTCAAAGCATTGCATGCCCTCAGAAAATAACTTTTTTGTCTTGCTCAGCACAGGCATGAAACCAGTTTTAAACAACTCAGAATCATGTGGAAAGTTAACTTAAACTGTTAACGTTAGGTTTGCACACAGTAGTTTGGTGTAAAATTGAAGTGTATACTATTGGTAATGACAAAGCATGCATGTCCTGAGAAAACAACTTTTTTGTCTTGCTCAACAGAGGCATGAAATCAGTTTTTAAGAACTCAGAATCATGTTGAAAGTTAACTTAAGGTGTTTTCATTAGGTTTCCACACAGTAGTTTGGTGTAAAATTGAAATGTATACTATTGGTAATGTCAAAGCATTGTATGCCCTGAGAAAACAACTTTGTTTCTTGCTCAACAGAAGCATGAAACAGGTTTTACACAACTCGTAATCATGTGAGAAGTTGATTTAAGGTGTTTGCATTAGGTTTGCACACAGTAGTTTGGTGTAAAATTGAAATATATACTCTTGGTAATGTCAAAGCATTGCATGCCCTGAGAAAATAACTTTTTTGTCTTGCTCAGCACAGGCACGAAAGCAGTTTTCAACAACTCAGAATCATGTGGAAAGTTAACTTAAGCTGTTAACATTAGGTTTGCACCCAGTAGTTTGGTGTAAAATTGAAATGTATACTATTGGTAATGTCAAAGCGTTGTATGCCCTGAGAAAACAACTTTTTTGTCTTGCACTGCAGAAGCATGAAACCAGTTTTAAACATCTCATAATCATGTGGAAAGTTAACTTAAACTGTTAACATTAGGTTTGCACCCTGTAGTTTGGTGTAAAATTGAAATGTATACTATTGGTAATGACAAAGCATTGTATGCCCTGAGAAAACAACTTTTTTGTCTTGCTCAACAGAAGCATGAAACAGGTGTTAAACAACTCAGAATCATGTGGGAAGTTGATTTAAGGTGTTTGCATTAGGTTTGCACACAGTAGTTTGGTGTAAAATTGAAATGTATACTATTGGTAATGTCAAAGCGTTGTATGCCCTGAGAAAACAACTTTTTTGTCTTGCTCTGCAGAAGCATGAAACCAGTTTTAAACATCTCATAATCATGTGGAAAGTTAACTTAAACTGTTAACATTAGGTTTGCACACAGCAGTTTGGTGTAAAATTGAAATGTATACTATTGGTAATGACAAAGCATTGTATGCCCTGAGAAAACAACTTTTTTGTCTTGCTCAACAGAAGAATGAAACAGGTGTTAAACAACTCAGAATCATGCAGGAAGTTGATTTAGGGTGTTTGCATTGGGTTTGCACACAGTAGTTTGGTGTAAAATTGAAATGTATACTCTTGGAAATGTCAAAGCATTGCATGCCCTGAGAAAATAACCATTTTGTCTTGCTCAGCACAGGCATGAAACCAGTTTTAAACAACTCAGAATCATGTGGAAAGTTAACTTAAACTGTTAACATTAGGTTTGCACACAGTAGTTTGGTGTAAAATTGAAGTCTATACTATTGGTAATGTCAAAGCACTGCATGCCCTGAGAAAACAACTTTTTTGTCTTGCTCTGCAGAAGCATGAAACCAGTTTTAAACATCTCATAATCATGTGGAAAGAAACTTAAACTGTTAACATTAGGTTTGCACACAGTAGTTTGGTGTAAAATTGAAATGTATACTCTTGGTAATGTCAAAGCATTGCATGCCCTGAGAAAATAACTTTTTTGTCTTGCTCAACAGAGGCATGAAACCAGTTTTAAACAACTCAGAATCATGTGGAAAGTCAACTTAAACTGTTAACATTAGGTTTGCACACAGTAGTTTGGTGTAAAATTGAAGTGTATCCTATTGGTAATGACAAAGCATGCATGTCCTGAGAAAACAACTTTTTTGTCTTGCTCAACAGAGGCATGAAATCAGTTTTTAAGAACTCAGAATCATGTGGAAAGTTAACTTAAGGTATTTTCCATTAGGTTTACACACAGTAGTTTGGTGTAAAATTGAAATGTATACTATTGGTAATGTCAAAGCATTGTATGCCCTGAGAAAACAACTTTGTTTCTTGCTCAACAGAAGCATGAAACAGGTTTTAAACAACTCGTAATCATGTGAGAAGTTGATTTAAGGTGTTTGCATTAGGTTTGCACACAGTAGTTTGGTGTAAAATTGAAATATATACTCTTGGTAATGTCAAAGCATTGCATGCCCTGAGAAAATAACTTTTTTGTCTTGCTCAGCACAGGCATGAAAGCAGTTTTAAACAACTCAGAATCATGTGGAAAGTTAACTTAAACTGTTAACATTAGGTTTGCACCCAGTAGTTTGGTGTAAAATTGAAATGTATACTATTGGTAATGTCAAAGCGTTGTATGCCCTGAGAAAACAACTTTTTTGTCTTGCTCTGCAGAAGCATGAAACCAGTTTTGAACATCTCATAATCATGTGGAAAGTTAACTTAAACTGTTAACATTAGGTTTGCACACAGTAGGTTGGTGTAAAATTGAAATGTATACTATTGGTAATGACAAAGCATTGTATGCCCTGAGAAAACATCTTTTTTGTCTTGCTCAACAGAAGCATGAAACAGGTGTTAAACAACTCAGAATCATGTGGGAAGTTGATTTAAGGTGTTTGCATTAGGTTTGCACACAGTAGTTTGGTGTAAAATTGAAATGTATACTCTCCGAAATGTCAAAGCATTGCATGCCCTGAGAAAATAACTTTTTTGTCTTGCTCAGCACAGGGTTGAAACCAGTTTTAAACAACTCAGAATCATGTGGAAAGTTAACTTAAACTGTTAACATTAGGTTTGCACACAGTAGTTTGGTGTAAAATTGAAGTCTATACTATTGGTAATGTCAAAGCATGCATGTCCTGAGAAAACAACTTTTTTCTCTTGCTCAACAGAGGCATGAAATCAGTTTTTAAGAACTCAGAATCATGTGGAAAGTTAACTTAAGGTGTTTCCATTAGGTTTCCACAGAGTACTTTGGTGTAAAATTGAAATGTATACTATTGGTAATGTCAAAGCATTGTATGCCCTGAGAAAACAACATTTGTCTCTTGCTCAACAGAAGCATGAAACAGGTTTTAAACAACTCAGAATCATGTGAGAAGTTGATTTAAGGTGTTTGCATTAGGTTTGCACATAGTAATTTGGTGTAAAATTGAAATGTATACTCTTGGTAATGTCAAAGCATTGCATGCCCTGAGAAAATAACTTTTTTGTCCAGCTCAGCACAGGCATGAAACCAGTTTTAAACAACTCAGAATCATGTGGAAAGTTGATTTAAGGTGTTTCCGTTAGGTTTCCACACAGTAGTTTGGTGTAAGATTGAAATGTATACGCTTGGTAATGTCAAAGCGTTGTATGCCCTGAGAAAACAACTTTTTTGTCTTGCTCTGCAGAAGCATGAAACCAGTTTTAAACATCTCATAATCATGTGGAAAGTTAACTTAAACTGTTAACATTAGGTTTGCACACAGTAGTTTGGTGTAAAATTGAAGTGTATACTATTGGTAATGTCAAAGCATGCATGTCCTGAGAAAATAACTTTTTTGTCTTGCTCAGCAGAGGCATGAAACCAGTTTTAAACAACTCAGAATCATCTGGAAAGTTAACCTAAACTGTTAACATTAGGTTTGCACACAGCAGTTTGGTGTAAAATTGAAATGTATACTCTTGGTAATGTCAAAGCGTTGTATGCCCTGAGAAAACAACTTTTTTGTCTTGCTCTGCAGAAGCATGAAACCAGTTTTAAACATCTCATAATCATGTGGAAAGAAACTTAAACTGTTAACATTAGGTTTGCACACAGTGGTTTGGTGTAAAATTGAAATGTATACTCTTGGTAATGTCAAAGCATTGCATGCCCTGAGAAAATAACTTTTTTGTCTTGCTCAGCACAGGCATGAAACCAGTTTTAAACAACTCAGAATCATGTGGAAAGTTAACTTAAACTGTTAACATTAGGTTTGCACACAGTAGTTTGGTGTAAAATTGAAGTGTATACTATTGGTAATGACAAAGCATGCATGTCCTGAGAAAACAACTTTTTTGTCTTGCTCAACAGAGGCATGAAATCAGTTTTTAAGAACTCAGAATCATGTGGAAAGTTAACTTAAGGTGTTTCCATTAGGTTTCCACACAGTAGTTTGGTGTAAAATTGAAATGTATACTATTGGTAATGTCAAATATTGTATGCCCTGAGAAAACAACTTTTTTGTCTTGCTCAACAGAAGCATGAAACAGGTGTTAAACAACTCAGAATCATGTGGGAAGTTGATTTAAGGTGTTTGCATTAGGTTTGCACACAGTAGTTTGGTGTAAAATTGAAATGTATACTCTTGGAAATGTCAAAGCATTGCATGCCCTGAGAAAATAACTTTTTTGTCTTGCTCAGCACAGGCATGAAACCAGTTTTAAACAACTCAGAATCATGTGGAAAGTTAACTTAAACTGTTATCATTAGGTTTGCACACAGTAGTTTGGTGTAAAATTGAAATGTATACTCTTGGTAATGTCAAAGCATTGCATGCCCTGAGAAAATAACTTTTTTGTCTTGCTCAGCACAGGCATGAAACCAGTTTTAAACAACTCAGAATCATGTGGAAAGTTAACTTAAACTGTTAACATTAGGTTTGCACACAGTAGTTTGGTGTAAAATTGAAGTGTATACTATTGGTAATGACAAAGCATGCATGTCCTGAGAAAACAACTTTTTTGTCTTGCTCAACACAGGCATGAAATCAGTTTTTAAGAACTCAGAATCATGTGGAAAGTTAACTTAAGGTGTTTCCATTAGGTTTACACACAGTAGTTTGGTGTAAAATTGAAATGTATACTATTGGTAATGTCAAAGCATTGTATGCCCTGAGAAAACAACTTTTTTGTCTTGCTCAACAGAGGCATGAAAACAGTTTTAAACAACTCAGAATCATCTGGAAAGTTAACTTAAACTGTTAACATTAGGTTTGCACCCAGTAGTTTGGTGTAAAATTGAAATGTATACTCTTGGTAATGTCAAAGCCTTGTATGCCCTGAGAAAACAACTTTTTTGTCTTGCTCTGCAGAAGCATGAAACCAGTTTTAAACATCTCATAATCATGTGGAAAGAAACTTAAACTGTTAAGATTAGGTTTGCACACAGTAGTTTGGTGTAAAATTGAAATGTATACTCTTGGTAATGTCAAAGCATTGCATGCCCTGAGAAAATAACTTTTTTGTCTTGCTCAGCACAGGCATGAAACCAGTTTTAAACAACTCAGAATCATGTGGAAAGTTAACTTAAACTGTTAACATTAGGTTTGCACACAGTAGTTTGGTGTAAAATTGAAGTGTATACTATTGGTAATGACAAAGCATGCATGTCCTGAGAAAACAACTTTTTTGTCTTGCTCAACAGAGGCATGAAATCAGTTTTTAAGAACTCAGAATCATGTGGAAAGTTAACTTAAGGTGTTTCCATTAGGTTTACACACAGTAGTTTGGTGTAAAATTGAAATGTATACTATTGGTAATGTCAAAGCATTGTATGCCCTGAGAAAACAACTTTGTTGTCTTGCTCAACAGAAGCATGAAACAGGTTTTAAACAACTCGTAATCATGTGAGAAGTTGATTTAAGGTGTTTGCATTAGGTTTGCACACAGTAGTTTGGTGTAAAATTGAAATATATACTCTTGGTAATGTCAAAGCATTGCATGCCCTGAGAAAATAACTTTTTTGTCTTGCTCAGCACAGGCATGAAAGCAGTTTTAAACAACTCAGAATCATGTGGAAAGTTAACTTAAGCTGTTAACATTAGGTTTGCACCCAGTAGTTTGGTGTAAAATTGAAATGTATACTATTGGTAATGTCAAAGCGTTGTATGCCCTGAGAAAACAACTTTTTTGTCTTGCTCTGCAGAAGCATGAAACCAGTTTTAAACATCTCATAATCATGTGGAAAGTTAACTTAAACTGTTAACATTAGGTTTGCACACAGCAGTTTGGTGTAAAATTGAAATGTATACTATTGGTAATGACAAAGCATTGTATGCCCTGAGAAAACAACTTTTTTGTCTTGCTCAACAGAAGCATGAAACAGGTGTTAAACAACTCAGAATCATGTGGGAAGTTGATTTAAGGTGTTTGCATTAGGTTTGCACACAGTAGTTTGGTGTAAAATGGAAATGTATACTCTTGGAAATGTCAAAGCATTGCATGCCCTGAGAAAATAACTTTTTGTCTTGCTCAGCACAGGCATGAAACCAGTTTTAAACAACTCAGAATCATGTGGAAAGTTAACTTAAACTGTTAACATTAGGTTTGCACACAGTAGTTTGGTGTAAAATTGAAGTCTATACTATTGGTAATGTCAAAGCATGCATGTCCTGAGAAAACAACTTTTTTGTCTTGCTCAACAGAGGCATGAAATCAGTTTTTAAGAACTCAGAATCATGTGGAAAGTTAACTTAAGGTGTTTCCATTAGGTTTCCACACAGTAGTTTGGTGTAAAATTGAAATGTATACTATTGGTAATGTCAAGGCATTGTATGCCCTGAGAAAACAACTTTTTTGTCTTGCTCAACAGAGGCATGAAACAGGTTTTAAACAACTCAGAATCATGTGAGAAGTTGATTTAAGGTGTTTGAATTAGGTTTGCACACAGTAGTTTGGTGTAAAATTGAGATGTATACTCTTGGTAATGTCAAAGCATTGCGTGCCCTGAGAAAATAACTTTTTTGTCTAGCTCAGCACAGGCATGAAACCAGTTTTAAACAACTCAGAATCATGTGGAAAGTTGATTTAAGGTGTCTCCATTAGGTTTCCACACAGCAGTTTGGTGTAAGATTGAAATGTATACGCTTGGTAATGTCAAAGCGTTGTATGCCCTGAGAAAACAACTTTTTTGTCTTGCTCTGCAGAAGCATGAAACCAGTTTTAAACATCTCATAATCATGTGGAAAGTTAACTTAAACTGTTAACATTAGGTTTGCACACAGTAGTTTGGTGTAAAATTGAAGTGTATACTATTGGTAATGTCAAAGCATGCATGTCCTGAGAAATCAACTTTTTTGTCTTGCTCAACAGAGGCATGAAATCAGTTTTTATGAACTCAGAATCATGTGGAAAGTTAACTTAAGGTGTTTCCATTAGGTTTCCACACAGTAGTTTGGTGTAACATTGAAATGTATACTATTGGTAATGTCAAAGCATTGCTTGCCCTGAGAAAACAACTTTTTTGTCTTGCTCAACAGAAGCATGAAACAGGTTTTAAACAACTCAGAATCATTTGGGAAGTAGATTTAAGGTGTTTGCATTAGGTTAACACACAGTAGTTTGGTGTAAAATTTAAATGTATACTATTGGAAATGTCATAGCATTATCTGCCCTGAGAAAATAAATTTTTTGTCTTGCTCAGCAGAGGCATGAAACCAGTTTTAAACAACTCAGAATCATGTGGAAAGTTAACTTAAACTGTTAACATTAGGTTTGCACCCAGTAGTTTGGTGTAAAATTGAAATGTATACTCTTGGTAATGTCAAAGCGTTGTATGCCCTGAGTAAACAACTTTTTTCTCTTGCTCTGCAGAAGCATGAAACCAGTTTTAAACATCTCATAATCATGTGGAAAGTTAACTTAAACTGTTAACATTAGGTTTGCACAGAGTAGTTTGGTGTAAAATTGAAATGTATACTATTGGTAATGACAAAGTATTGCATGCCCTGAGAAAACAACTTTTTTGTCTTGCTCAACAGAAGCATGAAACAGGTTTTAAACAACTCAGAATCATGCGGAAAGTTAACTTAAACTGTTAACATTAGGTTTGCACACAGTAGTTTGTTGTAAAATTGAAGTGTATACTATTGGTAATGTCAAAGCATGCATGTCCTGAGAAAACAACTTTTTTGTCTTGCTCAACAGAGGCATGAAATCAGTTTTTAAGAACTCAGAATCATGTTGAAAGTTAACTTAAGGTGTTTCCATTAGGTTTCCACACAGTAGTTTGGTGTAAAATTGAAATGTATACTATTGGTAATGTCAAAGCATTGTATGCCCTGAGAAAACAACTTTTTTGTCTTGCTCAACAGAAGCATGAAACAGGTTTTAAACAACTCAGAATCATGTGAGAAGTTGATTTAAGGTGTTTGCATTAGGTTTGCACACAGTAGTTTGGTGTAAAATTGAAATGTATACTCTTGGTAATGTCAAAGCATTGCTTTCCCTGAGAAAATAACTTTTTTGTCTTGCTCAGCACAGGCATGAAAGCAGTTTTAAACAACTCAGAATCATGTGGAAAGTTAACTTAAACTGTTAACATTAGGTTTGCACCCAGTAGTTTGGTGTAAAATTGAAATGTATACTATTGGTAATGTCAAAGCATTGCATGCCCTGAGAAAATAACTTTTTTGTCTTGCTCAGCACAGGCATGAAACCAGTTTCGAACATCTCATAATCATGTGGAAAGTTAACTTAAACTGTTAACATTAGGTTTGCACACAGTAGTTTGGTGTAAAATTGAAATGTATACTATTGGTAATGACAAAGCATTGTATGCCCTGAGAAATCATCTTTTTTGTCTTGCTCAACAGAAGCATGAAACAGGTGTTAAACAACTCAGAATCATGTGGGAAGTTGATTTAAGGTGTTTGCATTAGGTTTGCACACAGTAGTTTGGTGTAAAATTGAAATGTATACTCTCCGAAATGTCAAAGCATTGCATGCCCTGAGAAAATAACTTTTTTGTCTTGCTCAGCACAGGGTTGAAACCAGTTTTAAACAACTCAGAATCATGTGGAAAGTTAACATAAACTGTTAACATTAGGTTTGCACACAGTAGTTTGGTTTAAAATTGAACTCTATACTATTGGTAATGTCAAAGCATGCATGTCCTGAGAAAACAACTTTTTTGTCTTGCTCTGCAGAAGCATGAAACCAGTTTTAAACATCTCAAAATCATCTGGAAAGAAACTTAAACTGTTAACATTAGGTTTGCACACAGTAGTTTGGTGTAAAATTGAAATGTATACTCTTGGTAATGTCAAAGCATTGCATGCCCTGAGAAAACAACTTTTTTGTCTTGCTCAACAGAAGCATGAAACAGGTGTTAAACAACTCAGAATCATGTGGGAAGTTGATTTAAGGTGTTTGCATTAGGTTTGCACACAGTAGTTTGGTGTAAAATTGAAATGTATACTCTTGGAAATGTCAAAGCATTGCATGCCCTGAGAAAATAACTTTTTTGTCTTGCTCAGCACAGGCATGAAACCAGTTTTAAACAACTCAGAATCATGTGGAAAGTTAACTTAAACTGTTAACATTAGGTTTCCACACAGTAGTTTGGTGTAAAATTGAAATGTATACTCTTGGTAATGTCAAAGCATTGCATGCCCTGAGAAAATAACTTTTTTGTCTTGCTCAGCACAGGCATGAAACCAGTTTTAAACAACTCAGAATCATGTGGAAAGTTAACTTAAACTGTTAACATTAGGTTTGCACACAGTAGTTTGGTGTAAAATTGAAGTGTATACTATTGGTAATGACAAAGCATGCATGTCCTGAGAAAACAACTTTTTTGTCTTGCTCAACAGAGGCATGAAATCAGTTTTTAAGAACTCAGAATCATGTGGAAAGTTAACTTAAGGTGTTTCCATTAGGTTTACACACAGTAGTTTGGTGTAAAATTGAAATGTATACTATTGGTAATGTCAAAGCATTGTATGCCCTGAGAAAACAACTTTTTTGTCTTGCTCAACAGAGGCATGAAACCAGTTTTAAACAACTCAGAATCATCTGGAAAGTTAACTTAAACTGTTAACATTAGGTTTGCACCCAGTAGTTTGGTGTAAAATTGAAATGTATACTCTTGGTAATGTCAAAGCGTTGTATGCCCTGAGAAAACAACTTTTTTGTCTTGCTCTGCAGAAGCATGAAACCAGTTTTAAACATCTCATAATCATGTGGAAAGAAACTTAAACTGTTAACATTAGGTTTGCACACAGTAGTTTGGTGTAAAATTGAAATGTATACTCTTGGTAATGTCAAAGCATTGCATGCCCTCAGAAAATAACTTTTTTGTCTTGCTCAGCACAGGCATGAAACCAGTTTTAAACAACTCAGAATCATGTGGAAAGTTAACTTAAACTGTTAACGTTAGGTTTGCACACAGTAGTTTGGTGTAAAATTGAAGTGTATACTATTGGTAATGACAAAGCATGCATGTCCTGAGAAAACAACTTTTTTGTCTTGCTCAACAGAGGCATGAAATCAGTTTTTAAGAACTCAGAATCATGTTGAAAGTTAACTTAAGGTGTTTTCATTAGGTTTCCACACAGTAGTTTGGTGTAAAATTGAAATGTATACTATTGGTAATGTCAAAGCATTGTATGCCCTGAGAAAACAACTTTGTTTCTTGCTCAACAGAAGCATGAAACAGGTTTTACACAACTCGTAATCATGTGAGAAGTTGATTTAAGGTGTTTGCATTAGGTTTGCACACAGTAGTTTGGTGTAAAATTGAAATATATACTCTTGGTAATGTCAAAGCATTGCATGCCCTGAGAAAATAACTTTTTTGTCTTGCTCAGCACAGGCATGAAAGCAGTTTTAAACAACTCAGAATCATGTGGAAAGTTAACTTAAGCTGTTAACATTAGGTTTGCACCCAGTAGTTTGGTGTAAAATTGAAATGTATACTATTGGTAATGTCAAAGCGTTGTATGCCCTGAGAAAACAACTTTTTTGTCTTGCTCAACAGAAGCATGAAACAGGTGTTAAACAACTCAGAATCATGTGGGAAGTTGATTTAAGGTGTTTGCATTAGGTTTGCACACAGTAGTTTGGTGTAAAATTGAAATGTATACTATTGGTAATGTCAAAGCGTTGTATGCCCTGAGAAAACAACTTTTTTGTCTTGCTCTGCAGAAGCATGAAACCAGTTTTAAACATCTCATAATCATGTGGAAAGTTAACTTAAACTGTTAACATTAGGTTTGCACACAGCAGTTTGGTGTAAAATTGAAATGTATACTATTGGTAATGACAAAGCATTGTATGCCCTGAGAAAACAACTTTTTTGTCTTGCTCAACAGAAGAATGAAACAGGTGTTAAACAACTCAGAATCATGCAGGAAGTTGATTTAGGGTGTTTGCATTGGGTTTGCACACAGTAGTTTGGTGTAAAATTGAAATGTATACTCTTGGAAATGTCAAAGCATTGCATGCCCTGAGAAAATAACCATTTTGTCTTGCTCAGCACAGGCATGAAACCAGTTTTAAACAACTCAGAATCATGTGGAAAGTTAACTTAAACTGTTAACATTAGGTTTGCACACAGTAGTTTGGTGTAAAATTGAAGTCTATACTATTGGTAATGTCAAAGCACTGCATGCCCTGAGAAAACAACTTTTTTGTCTTGCTCTGCAGAAGCATGAAACCAGTTTTAAACATCTCATAATCATGTGGAAAGAAACTTAAACTGTTAACATTAGGTTTGCACACAGTAGTTTGGTGTAAAATTGAAATGTATACTCTTGGTAATGTCAAAGCATTGCATGCCCTGAGAAAATAACTTTTTTGTCTTGCTCAACAGAGGCATGAAACCAGTTTTAAACAACTCAGAATCATGTGGAAAGTCAACTTAAACTGTTAACATTAGGTTTGCACACAGTAGTTTGGTGTAAAATTGAAGTGTATCCTATTGGTAATGACAAAGCATGCATGTCCTGAGAAAACAACTTTTTTGTCTTGCTCAACAGAGGCATGAAATCAGTTTTTAAGAACTCAGAATCATGTGGAAAGTTAACTTAAGGTATTTTCCATTAGGTTTACACACAGTAGTTTGGTGTAAAATTGAAATGTATACTATTGGTAATGTCAAAGCATTGTATGCCCTGAGAAAACAACTTTGTTTCTTGCTCAACAGAAGCATGAAACAGGTTTTAAACAACTCGTAATCATGTGAGAAGTTGATTTAAGGTGTTTGCATTAGGTTTGCACACAGTAGTTTGGTGTAAAATTGAAATATATACTCTTGGTAATGTCAAAGCATTGCATGCCCTGAGAAAATAACTTTTTTGTCTTGCTCAGCACAGGCATGAAAGCAGTTTTAAACAACTCAGAATCATGTGGAAAGTTAACTTAAACTGTTAACATTAGGTTTGCACCCAGTAGTTTGGTGTAAAATTGAAATGTATACTATTGGTAATGTCAAAGCGTTGTATGCCCTGAGAAAACAACTTTTTTGTCTTGCTCTGCAGAAGCATGAAACCAGTTTTGAACATCTCATAATCATGTGGAAAGTTAACTTAAACTGTTAACATTAGGTTTGCACACAGTAGGTTGGTGTAAAATTGAAATGTATACTATTGGTAATGACAAAGCATTGTATGCCCTGAGAAAACATCTTTTTTGTCTTGCTCAACAGAAGCATGAAACAGGTGTTAAACAACTCAGAATCATGTGGGAAGTTGATTTAAGGTGTTTGCATTAGGTTTGCACACAGTAGTTTGGTGTAAAATTGAAATGTATACTCTCCGAAATGTCAAAGCATTGCATGCCCTGAGAAAATAACTTTTTTGTCTTGCTCAGCACAGGGTTGAAACCAGTTTTAAACAACTCAGAATCATGTGGAAAGTTAACTTAAACTGTTAACATTAGGTTTGCACACAGTAGTTTGGTGTAAAATTGAAGTCTATACTATTGGTAATGTCAAAGCATGCATGTCCTGAGAAAACAACTTTTTTCTCTTGCTCAACAGAGGCATGAAATCAGTTTTTAAGAACTCAGAATCATGTGGAAAGTTAACTTAAGGTGTTTCCATTAGGTTTCCACAGAGTACTTTGGTGTAAAATTGAAATGTATACTATTGGTAATGTCAAAGCATTGTATGCCCTGAGAAAACAACATTTGTCTCTTGCTCAACAGAAGCATGAAACAGGTTTTAAACAACTCAGAATCATGTGAGAAGTTGATTTAAGGTGTTTGCATTAGGTTTGCACATAGTAATTTGGTGTAAAATTGAAATGTATACTCTTGGTAATGTCAAAGCATTGCATGCCCTGAGAAAATAACTTTTTTGTCCAGCTCAGCACAGGCATGAAACCAGTTTTAAACAACTCAGAATCATGTGGAAAGTTGATTTAAGGTGTTTCCGTTAGGTTTCCACACAGTAGTTTGGTGTAAGATTGAAATGTATACGCTTGGTAATGTCAAAGCGTTGTATGCCCTGAGAAAACAACTTTTTTGTCTTGCTCTGCAGAAGCATGAAACCAGTTTTAAACATCTCATAATCATGTGGAAAGTTAACTTAAACTGTTAACATTAGGTTTGCACACAGTAGTTTGGTGTAAAATTGAAGTGTATACTATTGGTAATGTCAAAGCATGCATGTCCTGAGAAAATAACTTTTTTGTCTTGCTCAGCAGAGGCATGAAACCAGTTTTAAACAACTCAGAATCATCTGGAAAGTTAACCTAAACTGTTAACATTAGGTTTGCACACAGCAGTTTGGTGTAAAATTGAAATGTATACTCTTGGTAATGTCAAAGCGTTGTATGCCCTGAGAAAACAACTTTTTTGTCTTGCTCTGCAGAAGCATGAAACCAGTTTTAAACATCTCATAATCATGTGGAAAGAAACTTAAACTGTTAACATTAGGTTTGCACACAGTGGTTTGGTGTAAAATTGAAATGTATACTCTTGGTAATGTCAAAGCATTGCATGCCCTGAGAAAATAACTTTTTTGTCTTGCTCAGCACAGGCATGAAACCAGTTTTAAACAACTCAGAATCATGTGGAAAGTTAACTTAAACTGTTAACATTAGGTTTGCACACAGTAGTTTGGTGTAAAATTGAAGTGTATACTATTGGTAATGACAAAGCATGCATGTCCTGAGAAAACAACTTTTTTGTCTTGCTCAACAGAGGCATGAAATCAGTTTTTAAGAACTCAGAATCATGTGGAAAGTTAACTTAAGGTGTTTCCATTAGGTTTACACACAGTAGTTTGGTGTAAAATTGAAATGTATACTATTGGTAATGTCAAATATTGTATGCCCTGAGAAAACAACTTTTTTGTCTTGCTCAACAGAAGCATGAAACAGGTGTTAAACAACTCAGAATCATGTGGGAAGTTGATTTAAGGTGTTTGCATTAGGTTTGCACACAGTAGTTTGGTGTAAAATTGAAATGTATACTCTTGGAAATGTCAAAGCATTGCATGCCCTGAGAAAATAACTTTTTTGTCTTGCTCAGCACAGGCATGAAACCAGTTTTAAACAACTCAGAATCATGTGGAAAGTTAACTTAAACTGTTATCATTAGGTTTGCACACAGTAGTTTGGTGTAAAATTGAAATGTATACTCTTGGTAATGTCAAAGCATTGCATGCCCTGAGAAAATAACTTTTTTGTCTTGCTCAGCACAGGCATGAAACCAGTTTTAAACAACTCAGAATCATGTGGAAAGTTAACTTAAACTGTTAACATTAGGTTTGCACACAGTAGTTTGGTGTAAAATTGAAGTGTATACTATTGGTAATGACAAAGCATGCATGTCCTGAGAAAACAACTTTTTTGTCTTGCTCAACACAGGCATGAAATCAGTTTTTAAGAACTCAGAATCATGTGGAAAGTTAACTTAAGGTGTTTCCATTAGGTTTACACACAGTAGTTTGGTGTAAAATTGAAATGTATACTATTGGTAATGTCAAAGCATTGTATGCCCTGAGAAAACAACTTTTTTGTCTTGCTCAACAGAGGCATGAAAACAGTTTTAAACAACTCAGAATCATCTGGAAAGTTAACTTAAACTGTTAACATTAGGTTTGCACCCAGTAGTTTGGTGTAAAATTGAAATGTATACTCTTGGTAATGTCAAAGGCTTGTATGCCCTGAGAAAACAACTTTTTTGTCTTGCTCTGCAGAAGCATGAAACCAGTTTTAAACATCTCATAATCATGTGGAAAGAAACTTAAACTGTTAAGATTAGGTTTGCACACAGTAGTTTGGTGTAAAATTGAAATGTATACTCTTGGTAATGTCAAAGCATTGCATGCCCTGAGAAAATAACTTTTTTGTCTTGCTCAGCACAGGCATGAAACCAGTTTTAAACAACTCAGAATCATGTGGAAAGTTAACTTAAACTGTTAACATTAGGTTTGCACACAGTAGTTTGCTGTAAAATTGAAGTGTATACTATTGGTAATGACAAAGCATGCATGTCCTGAGAAAACAACTTTTTTGTCTTGCTCAACAGAGGCATGAAATCAGTTTTTAAGAACTCAGAATCATGTGGAAAGTTAACTTAAGGTGTTTCCATTAGGTTTACACACAGTAGTTTGGTGTAAAATTGAAATGTATACTATTGGTAATGTCAAAGCATTGTATGCCCTGAGAAAACAACTTTGTTGTCTTGCTCAACAGAAGCATGAAACAGGTTTTAAACAACTCGTAATCATGTGAGAAGTTGATTTAAGGTGTTTGCATTAGGTTTGCACACAGTAGTTTGGTGTAAAATTGAAATATATACTCTTGGTAATGTCAAAGCATTGCATGCCCTGAGAAAATAACTTTTTTGTCTTGCTCAGCACAGGCATGAAAGCAGTTTTAAACAACTCAGAATCATGTGGAAAGTTAACTTAAGCTGTTAACATTAGGTTTGCACCCAGTAGTTTGGTGTAAAATTGAAATGTATACTATTGGTAATGTCAAAGCGTTGTATGCCCTGAGAAAACAACTTTTTTGTCTTGCTCTGCAGAAGCATGAAACCAGTTTTAAACATCTCATAATCATGTGGAAAGTTAACTTAAACTGTTAACATTAGGTTTGCACACAGCAGTTTGGTGTAAAATTGAAATGTATACTATTGGTAATGACAAAGCATTGTATGCCCTGAGAAAACAACTTTTTTGTCTTGCTCAACAGAAGCATGAAACAGGTGTTAAACAACTCAGAATCATGTGGGAAGTTGATTTAAGGTGTTTGCATTAGGTTTGCACACAGTAGTTTGGTGTAAAATGGAAATGTATACTCTTGGAAATGTCAAAGCATTGCATGCCCTGAGAAAATAACTTTTTTGTCTTGCTCAGCACAGGCATGAAACCAGTTTTAAACAACTCAGAATCATGTGGAAAGTTAACTTAAACTGTTAACATTAGGTTTGCACACAGTAGTTTGGTGTAAAATTGAAGTCTATACTATTGGTAATGTCAAAGCATGCATGTCCTGAGAAAACAACTTTTTTGTCTTGCTCAACAGAGGCATGAAATCAGTTTTTAAGAACTCAGAATCATGTGGAAAGTTAACTTAAGGTGTTTCCATTAGGTTTCCACACAGTAGTTTGGTGTAAAATTGAAATGTATACTATTGGTAATGTCAAGGCATTGTATGCCCTGAGAAAACAACTTTTTTGTCTTGCTCAACAGAGGCATGAAACAGGTTTTAAACAACTCAGAATCATGTGAGAAGTTGATTTAAGGTGTTTGAATTAGGTTTGCACACAGTAGTTTGGTGTAAAATTGAGATGTATACTCTTGGTAATGTCAAAGCATTGCGTGCCCTGAGAAAATAACTTTTTTGTCTAGCTCAGCACAGGCATGAAACCAGTTTTAAACAACTCAGAATCATGTGGAAAGTTGATTTAAGGTGTCTCCATTAGGTTTCCACACAGCAGTTTGGTGTAAGATTGAAATGTATACGCTTGGTAATGTCAAAGCGTTGTATGCCCTGAGAAAACAACTTTTTTGTCTTGCTCTGCAGAAGCATGAAACCAGTTTTAAACATCTCATAATCATGTGGAAAGTTAACTTAAACTGTTAACATTAGGTTTGCACACAGTAGTTTGGTGTAAAATTGAAGTGTATACTATTGGTAATGTCAAAGCATGCATGTCCTGAGAAAACAACTTTTTTGTCTTGCTCAACAGAGGCATGAAATCAGTTTTTATGAACTCAGAATCATGTGGAAAGTTAACTTAAGGTGTTTCCATTAGGTTTCCACACAGTAGTTTGGTGTAACATTGAAATGTATACTATTGGTAATGTCAAAGCATTGCTTGCCCTGAGAAAACAACTTTTTTGTCTTGCTCAACAGAAGCATGAAACAGGTTTTAAACAACTCAGAATCATTTGGGAAGTAGATTTAAGGTGTTTGCATTAGGTTAACACACAGTAGTTTGGTGTAAAATTTAAATGTATACTATTGGAAATGTCATAGCATTATCTGCCCTGAGAAAATAAATTTTTTGTCTTGCTCAGCAGAGGCATGAAACCAGTTTTAAACAACTCAGAATCATGTGGAAAGTTAACTTAAACTGTTAACATTAGGTTTGCACCCAGTAGTTTGGTGTAAAATTGAAATGTATACTCTTGGTAATGTCAAAGCGTTGTATGCCCTGAGTAAACAACTTTTTTCTCTTGCTCTGCAGAAGCATGAAACCAGTTTTAAACATCTCATAATCATGTGGAAAGTTAACTTAAACTGTTAACATTAGGTTTGCACAGAGTAGTTTGGTGTAAAATTGAAATGTATACTATTGGTAATGACAAAGTATTGCATGCCCTGAGAAAACAACTTTTTTGTCTTGCTCAACAGAAGCACGAAACAGGTTTTAAACAACTCAGAATCATGCGGAAAGTTAACTTAAACTGTTAACATTAGGTTTGCACACAGTAGTTTGTTGTAAAATTGAAGTGTATACTATTGGTAATGTCAAAGCATGCATGTCCTGAGAAAACAACTTTTTTGTCTTGCTCAACAGAGGCATGAAATCAGTTTTTAAGAACTCAGAATCATGTTGAAAGTTAACTTAAGGTGTTTCCATTAGGTTTCCACACAGTAGTTTGGTGTAAAATTGAAATGTATACTATTGGTAATGTCAAAGCATTGTATGCCCTGAGAAAACAACTTTTTTGTCTTGCTCAACAGAAGCATGAAACAGGTTTTAAACAACTCAGAATCATGTGAGAAGTTGATTTAAGGTGTTTGCATTAGGTTTGCACACAGTAGTTTGGTGTAAAATTGAAATGTATACTCTTGGTAATGTCAAAGCATTGCTTTCCCTGAGAAAATAACTTTTTTGTCCAGCTCAGCACAGGCATGAAACCAGTTTTAAACAACTCAGAATCATGTGGAAAGTTGATTTAAGGTGTTTCTATTAGGTTTCCACACAGTAGTTTGGTGTAAAATTCAAATGTATACTCTTGGTAATGTCAAAGCGTTGTATGCCCCTGAGAAAACAACTTTTTTGTCTTGCTCAGCACAGGCATGAAACCAGTTTTAAACAACTCAGAATGATGTGGAAAGTTAACTTAAACTGTTAACATTAGGTTTGCACACAGTAGTTTGGTGTAAAATTGAAGTGTATACTATTGGTAATGTCAAAGCATGCATGTCCTGAGAAAACAACTTTTTTGTCTTGCTCAACAGAGGCATGAAATCAGTTTTTAAGAACTCAGAATCATGTGGAAAGTTAACTTAAGGTGTTTCCATTAGGTTTCCACACAGTAGTTTGGTGTAAAATTGAAATGTATACTATTGGTAATGTCAAAGCATTGTATGCCCTGAGAAAACAACTTTTTTGTCTTGCTCAACAGATGCATGAAACAGTTTTTAAACAACTCAGAATCATGTGGGAAGTTGATTTAAGGTGTTTGCATTAGGTTTGCACACAGTAGTTTGGTGTAAAATTGAAATGTATACTCTTGGTAATGTCAAAGCATTGCATGCCCTGAGAAAATAACTTTTTTGTCTTGCTCAGCACAGGCATGAAACCAGTTTTAAACAACTCAGAATCATGTAAAAAGTTAACTTAAACTGTTAACATTAGGTTTGCACACAGTAGTTTGGTGTAAAATTGAAGTGTATACTACTGGTAATGACAAAGCATGCATGTCCTGAGATAACAACTTTTTTGTCTTGCTCAACAGAGGCATGAAATCAGTTTTTAAGAACTCAGAATCATGTGGAAAGTTAACTTAAGGTGTTTCCATTAGGTTTACACTCAGTAGTTTGGTGTAAAATTGAAAAGTATACTATTGGTAATGTCAAAGCATCGTATGCCCTGAGAAAACAACTTTGTTGTCTTGCTCAACAGAAGCATGAAACAGGTTTTAAACAACTCGTAATCATGTGAGAAGTTGATTTAAGGTGTTTGCATTAGGTTTGCACACAGTAGTTTGGTGTAAAATTGAAATATATACTCTTGGTAATGTCAAAGCATTGCATGCCCTGAGAAAATAACTTTTTTGTCTTGCTCAACACAGGCATGAAAGCAGTTTTAAACAACTCAGAATCATTTGGAAAGTTAACTTAAACTGTTAACATTAGGTTTGCACCCAGTAGTTTGGTGTAAAATTGAAATGTATACTATTGGTAATGTCAAAGCGTTGTATGCCCTGAGAAAACAACTTTTTTGTCTTGCTCAACAGATGCATGAAACAGGTTTTAAACAACTCAGAATCATGTGGAAAGTTGATTTAAGGTGTTTGCATTAGGTTTGCACACAGTAGTTTGGTGTAAAATTGAAATGTATACTCTTGATAATGTCAAAGCATTGCATGCCCTGAGAAAATAACTTTTTTGTCTTGCTCAGCACAGGGTTGAAACCAGTTTTAAACAACTCAGAATCATGTGGAAAGTTAACTTAATCTGTTAACATTAGGTTTGTACACAGTAGTTTGGTGTAAAATTGAAGTGTATACTATTGGTAATGACAATGCATGCATGTCCTGAGAAAACAACATTTTTGTCTTGCTCAACAGAGGCATGAAATCAGTTTTTAAGAACTCAGAATCATGGGGAAAGTTAACTTAAGGTGTTTACATTAGGTTTCCACACAGTAGTTTGGTGTAAAATTGAAATGTATACTATTGGTAATGTCAAAGCATTGTATGCCCTGAGAAAACAACTTTTTTGTCTTGCTCAACAGATGCATGAAACGGTTTTTAAACAACTCAGAATCATGTGGGAAGTTGATTTAAGGTGTTTGCATTAGGTTTGCACACAGTAGTTTGGTGTAAAATTGAAATGTATACTCTTGGTAATGTCAAAGCATTGCATGCCCTGAGAAAATAACTTTTTTGTCTTGCTCAGCACAGGCATGAAACCAGTTTTAAACAACTCAGAATCATGTAAAAAGTTAACTTAAACTGTTAACATTAGGTTTGCACACAGTAGTTTGGTGTAAAATTGAAGTGTATACTACTGGTAATGACAAAGCATGCATGTCCTGAGATAACAACTTTTTTGTCTTGCTCAACAGAGGCATGAAATCAGTTTTTAAGAACTCAGAATCATGTGGAAAGTTAACTTAAGGTGTTTCCATTAGGTTTACACTCAGTAGTTTGGTGTAAAATTGAAAAGTATACTATTGGTAATGTCAAAGCATTGTATGCCCTGAGAAAACAACTTTGTTGTCTTGCTCAACAGAAGCATGAAACAGGTTTTAAACAACTCAGAATCATGTGGAAAGTTAACTTAAACTGTTAACATTAGGTTTGCACCCAGTAGTTTGGTGTAAAATTGAAATGTATACTATTGGTAATGTCAAAGCGTTGTATGCCCTGAGAAAACAACTTTTTTGTCTTCCTCTGCAGAAGCATGAAACCAGTTTTAAACATCTCATAATCATGTGGAAAGTTAACTTAAACTGTTAACATTAGGTTTGCACACAGTAGTTTGGTGTAAAATTGAAATGTATACTCTTGGTAATGTCAAAGCATTGCATGCCCTGAGAAAATAACTTTTTTGTCTTGCTCAGCACAGGCATGAAACCAGTTTTAAACATCTCATAATCATGTGGAAAGTTAACTTAAACTGTTAACATTAGGTTTGCACACAGTAGTTTGGTGTAAAATTGAAATGTATACTATTGGTAATGACAAAGCATTGTATGCCCTGAGAAAACAACTTTGTTGTCTTGCTCAACAGAAGCATGAAACAGGTTTTAAACAACTCGTAATCATGTGAGAAGTTGATTTAAGGTGTTTGCATTAGGTTTGCACACAGTAGTTTGGTGTAAAATTGAAATATATACTCTTGGTAATGTCAAAGCATTGTATGCCCTGAGAAAATAACTTTTTTGTCTTGCTCAGCACAGGCATGAAACCAGTTTTAAACAACTCATAATCATGTGGAAAGTTAAATTAATCTGTTAACATTAGGTTTGTACACAGTAGTTTGGTGTAAAATTGAAGTGTATACTATTGGTAATGACAATGCATGCATGTCCTGAGAAAACAACTTTTTTGTCTTGCTCAACAGAGGCATGAAATCAGTTTTTAAGAACTCAGAATCATGGGGAAAGTTAACTTAAGGTGTTTCCATTAGGTTTCCACACAGTAGTTTGGTGTAAAATTGAAAAGTATACTATTGGTAATGTCAAAGCATTGTATGCCCTGAGAAAACAACTTTTTTGTCTTGCTCAACAGAAGCATGAAACAGGTTTTAAACAACTCAGAATCATGTGGAAAGTTAACTTAAACTGTTAACATTAGGTTTGCACCCAGTAGTTTGGTGTAAAATTGAAATGTATACTATTGGTAATGTCAAAGCGTTGTATGCCCTGAGAAAACAACTTTTTTGTCTTCCTCTGCAGAAGCATGAAACCAGTTTTAAACATCTCATAATCATGTGGAAAGTTAACTTAAGCTGTTAACATTAGGTTTGCACACAGTAGTTTGGTGTAAAATTGAAATGTATACTCTTGGTAATGTCAAAGCATTGCATGCCCTGAGAAAATAACTTTTTTGTCTTGCTCAGCACAGGCATGAAACCAGTTTTAAACATCTCATAATCATGTGGAAAGTTAACTTAAACTGTTAACATTAGGTTTGCACACAGTAGTTTGGTGTAAAATTGAAATGTATACTATTGGTAATGACAAAGCATTGTATGCCCAGGGAAAACAACTTTTTTGTCTTGCTCAACAGAAGCATGAAACAGGTGTTAAACAACTCAGAATCATGTGGGAAGTTGATTTAAGGTGTTTGCATTAGGTATGCAAACAGTAGTTTGGTGTAAAATTGAAATGTATACTCTTGGAAATGTCAAAGCATTGCATGCCCTGAGAAAATAACTTTTTTGTCTTGCTCAGCACAGGCATGAAACCAGTTTTAAACAACTCAGAATCATGTGGAAAGTTAACTTAAACTGTTAACATTAGGTTTGCACACAGTAGTTTGGTGTAAAATTGAAGTGTATACTATTGGTAATGACAATGCATGCATGTCCTGAGAAAACAACTTTTTTGTCTTGCTCAACAGAGGCATGAAATTAGTTTTTAAGAACTCAGAATCATGGGGAAAGTTAACTTAAGGTGTTTCCATTAGGTTTCCACACAGTAGTTTGGTGTAAAATTGAAAAGTATACTATTGGTAATGTCAAAGCATTGTATGCCCTGAGAAAACAACTTTTTTGTCTTGCTCAACAGAAGCATGAAACAGGTTTTAAACAACTCGTAATCATGTGAGAAGTTGATTTAAGGTGTTTGCATTAGGTTTGCACACAGTAGTTTGGTGTAAAATTGAAATATATACTCTTGGTAATGTCAAAGCATTGCATGCCCTGAGAAAATAACTTTTTTGTCTTGCTCAGCACAGGCATGAAAGCAGTTTTAAACAACTCAGAATCATGTGGAAAGTTAACTTAAACTGTTAACATTAGGTTTGCACCCAGTAGTTTGGTGTAAAATTGAAATGTATACTATTGGTAATGTCAAAGCGTTGTGTGCCCTGAGAAAACAACTTTTTTGTCTTCCTCTGCAGAAGCATGAAACCAGTTTTAAACATCTCATAATCATGTGGAAAGTTAACTTAAACTGTTAACATTAGGTTTGCACACAGTAGTTTGGTGTAAAATTGAAATGTATACTCTTGGTAATGTCAAAGCATTGCATGCCCTGAGAAAATAACTTTTTTGTCTTGCTCAGCACAGGCATGAAACCAGTTTTAAACATCTCATAATCATGTGGAAAGTTAACTTAAACTGTTAACATTAGGTTTGCACACAGTAGTTTGGTGTAAAATTGAAATGTATACTATTGGTAATGACAAAGCATTGTATGCCCAGAGAAAACAACTTTTTTGTCTTGCTCAACAGAAGCATGAAACAGGTGTTAAACAACTCAGAATCATGTGGGAAGTTGATTTAAGGTGTTTGCATTAGGTTTGCACACAGTAGTTTGGTGTAAAATTGAAATGTATACTCTTGGAAATGTCAATGCATTGCATGCCCTGAGAAAATAACTTTTTTGTCTTGCTCAGCACAGGCATGAAACCAGTTTTAAACAACTCAGAATCATGTGGAAAGTTAACTTAAACTGTTAACATTAGGTTTGCACACAGTAGTTTGGTGTAAAATTGAAGTCTATACTATTGGCAATGTCAAAGCATGCATGTCCTGAGAAAACAACTTTTTTGTCTTGCTCAACAGAGGCATGAAATCAGTTTTTAAGAACTCAGAATCATGTGGAAAGTTAACTTAAGGTGTTTCCATTAGGTTTCCACACAGCAGTTTGGTGTAAAATTTAAATGTATACTATTGGAAATGTCATAGCATTATCTGCCCTGAGAAAATAACTTTTTTGTCTAGCTCAGCACAGGCATGAAACCAGTTTTAAACAACTCAGAATCATGTGGAAAGTTGATTTAAGGTGTTTCTATTAGGTTTCCACACAGTAGTTTGGTGTAAAATTCAAATGTATACTCTTGGTAATGTCAAAGCGTTGTATGCCCCTGAGAAAACAACTTTTTTGTCTTGCTCAGCACAGGCATGAAACCAGTTTTAAACAACTCAGAATGATGTGGAAAGTTAACTTAAACTGTTAACATTAGGTTTGCACACAGTAGTTTGGTGTAAAATTGAAGTGTATACTATTGGTAATGTCAAAGCATGCATGTCCTGAGAAAACAACTTTTTTGTCTTGCTCAACAGAGGCATGAAATCAGTTTTTAAGAACTCAGAATCATGTGGAAAGTTAACTTAAGGTGTTTCCATTAGGTTTACACTCAGTAGTTTGGTGTAAAATTGAAAAGTATACTATTGGTAATGTCAAAGCATTGTATGCCCTGAGAAAACAACTTTGTTGTCTTGTCAACAGAAGCATGAAACAGGTTTTAAACAACTCGTAATCATGTGAGAAGTTGATTTAAGGTGTTTGCATTAGGTTTGCACACAGTAGTTTGGTGTAAAATTGAAATATATACTCTTGGTAATGTCAAAGCATTGCATGCCCTGAGAAAATAACTTTTTTGTCTTGCTCAACACAGGCATGAAAGCAGTTTTAAACAACTCAGAATCATGTGGAAAGTTAACTTACACTGTTAACATTAGGTTTGCACCCAGTAGTTTGGTGTAAAATTGAAATGTATACTATTGGTAATGTCAAAGCGTTGTATGCCCTGAGAAAACAATTTTTTTGTCTTGCTCAACAGATGCATGAAACAGGTTTTAAACAACTCAGAATCATGTGGAAAGTTGATTTAAGGTGTTTGCATTAAGTTTGCACACAGTAGTTTGGTGTAAAATTGAAATGTATACTCTTGGTAATGTCAAAGCATTGCATGCCCTGAGAAAATAACTTTTTTGTCTTGCTCAGCACAGGCATGAAACGAGTTTTAAACAACTCAGAATCATGTGGAAAGTTAACTTAATCTGTTAACATTAGGTTTGTACACAGTAGTTTGGTGTAAAATTGAAGTGAATACTATTGGTAATGTCAAAGCATGCATGTCCTGAGAAAAGAACTTTTTTCTCTTGCTCAACAGAGGCATGAAATCAGTTTTTAAAACTCAGAATCATGTGGAAAGTTAACTTAAGGTGTTTCCATTAGCTTTCCACACAGTAGTTTGGTGTAAAATTGAAATGTATACTATTGGTAATGTCAAAGCATTGTATGCCCTGAGAAAACAACTTTTTTGTCTTGCTCAACAGATGCATGAAACAGGTTTTAAACAACTCAGAATCATGTGGGAAGTTGATTTAAGGTGTTTGCATTAGGTTTGCACACAGTAGTTTGGTGTAAAATTGAAATGTATACTCTTGGTAATGTCAAAGCATTGCATGCCCTGAGAAAATAACTTTTTTGTCTTGCTCAGCACAGGCATGAAACCAGTTTTAAACAACTCAGAATCATGTTGAAAGTTAACTTAAACTGTTAACATTAGGTTTGCACACAGTAGTTTGGTGTAAAATTGAAGTGTATACTACTGGTAATAACAAAGCATGCATGTCCTGAGATAACAACTTTTTTGTCTTGCTCAACAGAGGCATGAAATCCGTTTTTAAGAACTCAGAATCATGTGGAAAGTTAACTTAAGGTGTTTCCATTAGGTTTACACTCAGTAGTTTGGTTTAAAATTGAAAAGTATACTATTGGTAATGTCAAAGCATTGTATGCCCTGAGAAAACAACTTTGTTGTCTTGCTCAACAGAAGCATGAAACAGGTTTTAAACAACTCGTAATCATGTGAGAAGTTGATTTAAGGTGTTTGCATTAGGTTTGCACACAGTAGTTTGGTGTAAAATTGAAATATATACTCTTGGTAATGTCAAAGCATTGCATGCCCTGAGAAAATAACTTTTATGTCTTGCTCAGCACAGGCATGAAAGCAGTTTTAAACAACTCAGAATCATGTGGAAAGTTAACTTAAACTGTTAACATTAGGTTTGCACCCAGTAGTTTGGTGTAAAATTGAAATGTATACTATTGGTAATGTCAAAGCGTTGTATGCCCTGAGAAAACAACTTTTTTGTCTTCCTCTGCAGAAGCATGAAACCAGTTTTAAACATCTCATAATCATGTGGAAAGTTAACTTAAACTGTTCACATTAGGTTTGCACACAGTAGTTTGGTGTAAAATTGAAATGTATACTCTTGGTAATGTCAAAGCATTGCATGCCCTGAGAAAATAACTTTTTTGTCTTGCTCAGCACAGGCATGAAACCAGTTTTAAACATCTCATAATCATGTGGAAAGTTAACTTAAACTGTTAACATTAGGTTTGCACACAGTAGTTTGGTGTAAAATTGAAATGTATACTATTGGTAATGACAAAGCATTGTATGCCCAGAGAAAACAACTTTTTTGTCTTGCTCAACAGAAGCATGAAACAGGTGTTAAACAACTCAGAATCATGTGGGAAGTTGATTTAAGGTGTTTGCATTAGGTTTGCAAACCGTAGTTTGGTGTAAAATTGAAATGTATACTCTTGGAAATGTCAAAGCATTGCATGCCCTGAGAAAATAACTTTTTTGTCTTGCTCAGCACAGGCATGAAACCAGTTTTAAACAACTCAGAATCATGTGGAAAGTTAACTTAAACTGTTAACATTAGGTTTGCACACAGTAGTTTGGTGTAAAATTGAAGTGTATACTATTGGTAATGACAATGCATGCATGTCTTGAGAAAACAACTTTTTTGTCTTGCTCAACAGAGGCATGAAATCAGTTTTTAAGAACTCAGAATCATGGGGAAAGTTAACTTAAGGTGTTTCCATTAGGTTTCCACACAGTAGTTTGGTGTAAAATTGAAAAGTATACTATTGGTAATGTCAAAGCATTGTATGCCCTGAGAAAACAACTTTTTTGTCTTGCTCAACAGAAGCATGAAACAGGTTTTAAACAACTCGTAATCATGTGAGAAGTTGATTTAAGGTGTTTGCATTAGGTTTGCACACAGTAGTTTGGTGTAAAATTGAAATATATACTCTTGGTAATGTCAAAGCATTGCATGCCCTGAGAAAATAACTTTTTTGTCTTGCTCAGCACAGGCATGAAAGCAGTTTTAAACAACTCAGAATCATGTGGAAAGTTAACTTAAACTGTTAACATTAGGTTTGCACCCAGTAGTTTGGTGTAAAATTGAAATGTATACTATTGGTAATGTCAAAGCGTTGTAGGCCCTGAGAAAACAACTTTTTTGTCTTCCTCTGCAGAAGCATGAAACCAGTTTTAAACATCTCATAATCATGTGGAAAGTTAACTTAAACTGTTAACATTAGGTTTGCACACAGTAGTTTGGTGTAAAATTGAAATGTATACTCTTGGTAATGTCAAAGCATTGCATGCCCTGAGAAAATAACTTTTTTGTCTTGCTCAGCACAGGCATGAAACCAGTTTTAAACATCTCATAATCATGTGGAAAGTTAACTTAAACTGTTAACATTAGGTTTGCACACAGTAGTTTGGTGTAAAATTGAAATGTATACTATTGGTAATGACAAAGCATTGTATGCCCAGAGAAAACAACTTTTTTGTCTTGCTCAACAGAAGCATGAAACAGGTGTTAAACAACTCAGAATCATGTGGGAAGTTGATTTAAGGTGTTTGCATTAGGTTTGCACACAGTAGTTTGGTGTAAAATTGAAATGTATACTCTTGGAAATGTCAAAGCATTGCATGCCCTGAGAAAATAACTTTTTTGTCTTGCTCAGCACAGGCATGAAACCAGTTTTAAACAACTCAGAATCATGTGGAAAGTTAACTTAAACTGTTAACATTAGGTTTTCACACAGTAGTTTGGTGTAAAATTGAAGTCTATACTATTGGCAATGTCAAAGCATGCATGTCCTGAGAAAACAACTTTTTTGTCTTGCTCAACAGAGGCATGAAATCAGTTTTTAAGAACTCAGAATCATGTGGAAAGTTAACTTAAGGTGTTTCCATTAGGTTTCCACACAGTAGTTTGGTGTAAAATTTAAATGTATACTATTGGAAATGTCATAGCATTATCTGCCCTGACAAAATAACTTTTTTGTCTAGCTCAGCACAGGCATGAAACCAGTTTTAAACAACTCAGAATCATGTGGAAAGTTGATTTAAGGTGTTTCTATTAGGTTTCCACACAGTAGTTTGGTGTAAAATTCAAATGTATACTCTTGGTAATGTCAAAGCGTTGTATGCCCCTGAGAAAACAACTTTTTTGTCTTGCTCAGCACAGGCATGAAACCAGTTTTAAACAACTCAGAATGATGTGGAAAGTTAACTTAAACTGTTAACATTAGGTTTGCACACAGTAGTTTGGTGTAAAATTGAAGTGTATACTATTGGTAATGTCAAAGCATGCATGTCCTGAGAAAACAACTTTTTTGTCTTGCTCAACAGAGGCATGAAATCAGTTTTTAAGAACTCAGAATCATGTGGAAAGTTAACTTAAGGTGTTTCCATTGGGTTTACACTCAGTAGTTTGGTGTAAAATTGAAAAGTATACTATTGGTAATGTCAAAGCATTGTATGCCCTGAGAAAACAACTTTGTTGTCTTGCTCAACAGAAGCATGAAACAGGTTTTAAACAACTCGTAATCATGTGAGAAGTTGATTTAAGGTGTTTGCATTAGGTTTGCACACAGTAGTTTGGTGTAAAATTGAAATATATACTCTTGGTAATGTCAAAGCATTGCATGCCCTGAGAAAATAACTTTTTTGTCTTGCTCAACACAGGCATGAAAGCAGTTTTAAACAACTCAGAATCATGTGGAAAGTTAACTTAAACTGTTAACATTAGGTTTGCACCCAGTAGTTTGGTGTAAAATTGAAATGTATACTATTGGTAATGTCAAAGCGTTGTATGCCCTGACAAAACAACTTTTTTGTCTTGCTCAACAGATGCATGAAACAGGTTTTAAACAACTCAGAATCATGTGGAAAGTTGATTTAAGGTGTTTGCATTAGGTTTGCACACAGTAGTTTGGTGTAAAATTGAAATGTATACTCTTGGTAATGTCAAAGCATTGCATGCCCTGAGAAAATAACTTTTTTGTCTTGCTCAGCACAGGCATGAAACCAGTTTTAAACAACTCAGAATCATGTGGAAAGTTAACTTAATCTGTTAACATTAGGTTTGTACACAGTAGTTTGGTGTAAAATTGAAGTGAATACTATTGGTAATGTCAAAGCATGCATGTCCTGAGAAAACAACTTTTTTCTCTTGCTCAACAGAGGCATGAAATCAGTTTTTAAAACTCAGAATCATGTGGAAAGTTAACTTAAGGTGTTTCCATTAGCTTTCCACACAGTAGTTTGGTGTAAAATTGAAATGTATACTATTGGTAATGTCAAAGCATTGTATGCCCTGAGAAAACAACTTTTTTGTCTTGCTCAACAGATGCATGAAACAGGTTTTAAACAACTCAGAATCATGTGGGAAGTTGATTTAAGGTGTTTGCATTAGGTTTGCACACAGTTGTTTGGTGTAAAATTGAAATGTATACTCTTGGTAATGTCAAAGCATTGCATGCCCTGAGAAAATAACTTTTTTGTCTTGCTCAGCACAGGCATGAAACCAGTTTTAAACAACTCAGAATCATGTGGAAAGTTAACTTAAACTGTTAACATTAGGTTTGCACACAGTAGTTTGGTGTAAAATTGAAGTGTATACTATTGGTAATAACAAAGCATGCATGTCCTGAGATAACAACTTTTTTGTCTTGCTCAACAGAGGCATGAAATCCGTTTTTAAGAACTCAGAATAATGTGGAAAGTTAACTTAAGGTGTTTCCATTAGGTTTACACTCAGTAGTTTGGTTTAAAATTGAAAAGTATACTACTGGTAATGTCAAAGCATTGTATGCCCTGAGAAAACAACTTTGTTGTCTTGCTCAACAGAAGCATGAAACAGGTTTTAAGCAACTCGTAATCATGTGAGAAGTTGATTTAAGGTGTTTGCATTAGGTTTGCACACAGTAGTTTGGAGTAAAATTGAAATATATACTCTTGGTAATGTCAAAGCTTTGCAAGCCCTGAGAAAATAACTTTTTTGTCTTGCTCAACACAGGCATGAAAGCAGTTTTAAACAACTCAGAATCATGTGGAAAGTTAACTTAAACTGTTAACATTAGGTTTGCACACAGTAGTTTGGTGTAAAATTGAAATGTATACTATTGGTAATGACAAAGCATTGTATGCCCTGAGAAAACAACTTTTTTGTCTTGCTCAACAGAAGCATGAAACAGATGTTAAACAACTCAGAATCATGTGGGAAGTTGATTTAAGGTGTTTGCATTAGGTTTGCACACAGTAGTTTGGTGTAAAATTGTAGTCTATACTATTGGTAATGTCAAAGCATGCATGTCCTGAGAAAACAACTTTTTTGTCTTGCTCAACAGAGGCATGATATCAGTTTTTAAGAACTCAGAATCATGTGGAAATTTAACTTAAAGTGTTTCCATTAGGTTTCCACACAGTAGTTTGGTGTAAAATTGAAATGTATACTATTGGTAATTTCAAAGCATTGTATGCCCTGAGAAAACAACTTTTTTGTCTTGCTCAACAGATGCATGAAACAGGTTTTAAACAACTCAGAATCATGTGGGAAGTTGATTTAAGGTGTTTCCATTAGGTTTGCACACAGTAGTTTGGTGTAAAATTGAAATGTATACTCTTGGTAATGTCAAAGCATTGCATGCCCTGAGAAAATAACTTTTTTGTCTTGCTCAGCACAGGCATGAAACCAGTTTTAAACAACTCAGAATCATGTGGAAAGTTAACTTAAGGTGTTTCCATTAGGTTTCCACACAGTAGTTTGGTGTAAAATTGAAATGTATACTATTGGTAATGTCAAAGCATTGTTTGCCCTGAGAAAACAACTTTTTTGTCTTGCTCAACAGATGCATGAAACAGATTTTAAACAACTCAGAATCATGTGAGAAGTTGATTTAAGGTGTTTGCATTAGGTTTGCACACAGTAGTTTGGTGTAAAATTGAAATGTATACTATTGGTAATGTCAAAGCATTGTTTGCCCTCAGAAAACAACTTTTTTGTCTTGCTCAGCACAGGCATGAAACCAGTTTTAAACAACTCAGAATCATGTGAGAAGTTGATTTAAGGTGTTTGCATTAGGTTTGCACACAGTAGTTTGGTGTAAAATTGAAATGTATACTATTGGTATTGACAAAGCATTGTATGTCCTGAGAAAACAACTTTTTTCTCTTGCTCAACAGAAGCATGAAACAGGTTTTAAACAACTCAGAATCATGTGGGAAGTTGATTTAAGGAGTTTGCATTAGGTTTGCACACAGTAGTATGGTGTAAAATTGAAATGTATACTCCTGGTAATGTCAAAGCGTTGTATGCCCTGAGAAAATAACTTTTTTGTCTTGCTCAGCACAGGCATGAAACCAGTTTTAAACCACTCAGAATCATGTGGAAAGTTAACTTAAACTGTTAACATTAGGCTTGCACACAGTAGTTTGGTGTAAAATTGAAGTGTATACTATTGGTAATGTCGAAGCATGCATGTCCTGAGAAAACAACATTTTTTGTCTTGCTCAACAGAGGCATGAAATCAGTTTTTTGAGAACTCAGAATCATGTGGAAAGTTAACTTAAGGTGTTTCCATTAGGTTTCCACACAGTAGTTTGGTGTAAAATTAGTGTATACTATTGGTAATGCTAAAGCATGCATGTCCTGAGAAAACAACTTTTTTGTCTTGCTCAGCACAGGCATGAAAGCAGTTTTAAACAACTCAGAATCATGTGGAAAGTTACCTTAAACTGTTAACATTAGGTTTGCACACAGTAGTTTGGTGTAAAATTGAAATGTATACTATTGGTAATGTCAAAGCGTTGTATGCCTTGAGAAAACAACTTTTTTGTCTTGCTCTGCAGAAGCGTGAAACCAGTTTTTAAGAACTCAGAATCATGTGGAAAGTTAACTTAAGGTGTTTCCATTAGGTTTCCACACAGTAGATTGGTGTAAAATTGAAATGTATACTATTGGTAATGTCAAAGCATTGTATGCCCTGAGAAAACAACTTTTTTGTCTTGCTCAACAGAAGCATGAAACAGGTTTTACACAACTCAGAATCATGTGGGAAGTTAACTTAAACTGTTAACATTAGGTTTGCACACAGTAGTTTGGTGTAAAATTGAAGTGTATACTATTGGTAATGCTAAAGCATGCATGTCCTGAGAAAACAACTTTTTTGTCTTGCTCAACAGAGGCATGAAATCAGTTTTTAAGAACTCAGAATCATGTGGAAAGTTAACTTAAACTGTTAACATTAGGTTTGCACACAGCAGTTTGGTGTAAAATTGAAATGTATACTATTGGTAATGTCAAAGCATTGTATGCCCTGAGAAAACAACTTTTTTGTCTTGCACAACAGAAGCATGAAACAGGTTTTAAACAACTCAGAATCATGTGAGAAGTTGATTTAAGGTGTTTGCATTATGTTTGCACACAGTAGTTTGGTGTAAAATTGAAATGTATACTCTTGTTAATGTCAGAGCATTGCATGCCCCGAGAAAATAACTTTTTTGTCCAGCTCAGCACAGGCATGAAACCAGTTTTAAACAACTCAAAATCATGTGGAAATTTGATTTAAGGTGTTTTCATTAGGTTTCCACACAGTAGTTTGGTGTAAAATTGAAATGTATACGCTTGGTAATGTCAAAGCGTTGTATGCCCTGAGAAAACAACTTTTTTGTCCTGCTCTGCAGAAGCATGAAACCTGTTTTAAACATCTCATAATCATGTGGAAAGTTAACTTAAACTGTTAACATTAGGTTTGCACACAGTAGTTTGGTGTAAAATTGAAATGTATACTATTGGTAATGACAAAGCATTGTATGCCCTGAGAAAACAACTTTTTTGTCTTGCTCAACAGAAGCATGAAACAGGTGTTAAACAACTCAGAATCATGTGGGAAGTTGATTTAAGGTGTTTGCATTAGGTTTGCACACAGTAGTTTGGTGTAAAATTGAAGTCTATACTATTGGTAATGTCAAAGCATGCATGTCCTGAGAAAACAACTTTTTTGTCTTGCTCAACAGAGGCATGAAATCAGTTTTTAAGAATTCAGAATCATGTGGAAAGTTAACTTAAAGTGTTTCCATTAGGTTTCCACACAGTAGTTTGGTGTAAAATTGAAATGTATACTATTGGTAATTTCAAAGCATTGTATGCCCTGAGAAAACAACTTTTTTGTCTTGCTCAACAGATGCATGAAACAGGTTTTAAACAACTCAGAATCATGTGGGAAGTTGATTTAAGGTGTTTCCATTAGGTTTGCACACAGTAGTTTGGTGTAAAATTGAAATATATACTCTTGGTAATGTCAAAGCATTGCATGCCCTGAGAAAATAACTTTTTTGTCTTGCTCAGCACAGGCATGAAACCAGTTTTAAACAACTCAGAATCATGTGGAAAGTTAACTTAAGGTGTTTCCATTAGGTTTCCACACAGTAGTTTGGTGTAAAATTGAAATGTATACTATTGGTAATGTCAAAGCATTGTTTGCCCTGAGAAAACAACTTTTTTGTCTTGCTCAACAGATGCATGAAACAGATTTTAAACAACTCAGAATCATGTGAGAAGTTGATTTAAGGTGTTTGCATTAGGTTTGCACACAGTAGTTTGGTGTAAAATTGAAATGTATACTATTGGTAATGTCAAAGCATTGTTTGCCCTCAGAAAACAACTTTTTTGTCTTGCTCAGCACAGGCATGAAACCAGTTTTAAACAACTCAGAATCATGTGAGAAGTTGATTTAAGGTGTTTGCATTAGGTTTGCACACAGTAGTTTGGTGTAAAATTGAAATATATACTCTTGGTAATGTCAAAGCATTGCATGCCCTGAGAAAATAACTTTTTTGTCTTGCTCAGCACAGGCATGAAAGCAGTTTTAAACAACTCAGAATCATGTGGAAAGTTACCTTAAACTGTTAACATTAGGTTTGCACACAGTAGTTTGGTGTAAAATTGAAATGTATACTATTGGTAATGTCAAAGCATTGTATGCCCTGAGAAAACAACTTTTTTGTCTTGCTCAACAGAAGCATGAAACAGGTTTTAAACAACTCAGAATCATGTGGGAAGTTAACTTAAACTGTTAACATTAGGTTTGCACACAGTAGTTTGGTGTAAAATTGAAGTGTATACTATTGGTAATGCTAAAGCATGCATGTCCTGAGAAAACAACTTTTTTGTCTTGCTCAACAGAGGCATGAAATCAGTTTTTAAGAACTCAGAATCATGTGGAAAGTTAACTTAAACTGTTAACATTAGGTTTGCACACAGCAGTTTGGTGTAAAATTGAAATGTATACTATTGGTAATGTCAAAGCATTGTATGCCCTGAGAAAACAACTTTTTTGTCTTGCACAACAGAAGCATGAAACAGGTTTTAAACAACTCAGAATCATGTGAGAAGTTGATTTAAGGTGTTTGCATTAGGTTTGCACACAGTAGTTTGGTGTAAAATTGAAATGTATACTCTTGTTAATGTCAGAGCATTGCATGCCCCGAGAAAATAACTTTTTTGTCCAGCTCAGCACAGGCATGAAACCAGTTTTAAACAACTCAAAATCATGTGGAAATTTGATTTAAGGTGTTTTCATTAGGTTTCCACACAGTAGTTTGGTGTAAAATTGAAATGTATACGCTTGGTAATGTCAAAGCGTTGTATGCCCTGAGAAAACAACTTTTTTGTCTTGCTCTGCAGAAGCATGAAACCTGTTTTAAACATCTCATAATCATGTGGAAAGTTAACTTAAACTGTTAACATTAGGTTTGCACACAGTAGTTTGGTGTAAAATTGAAATGTATACTATTGGTAATGACAAAGCATTGTATGCCCTGAGAAAACAACTTTTTTGTCTTGCTCAACAGAAGCATGAAACAGGTGTTAAACAACTCAGAATCATGTGGGAAGTTGATTTAAGGTGTTTGCATTAGGTTTGCACACAGTAGTTTGGTGTAAAATTGAAGTCTATACTATTGGTAATGTCAAAGCATGCAAGTCCTGAGAAAACAACTTTTTTGTCTTGCTCAACAGAGGCATGAAATCAGTTTTTAAGAACTCAGAATCATGTGGAAAGTTAACTTAAGGTGTTTCCATTAGGTTTCCACACAGTAGTTTGGTGTAAAATTGAAAAGTATACTATTGGTAATGTCAAAGCATTGTATGCCCTGAGAAAACAACTTTGTTGTCTTGCTCAACAGAAGCATGAAACAGGTTTTAAACAACTCGTAATCATGTGAGAAGTTGATTTAAGGTGTTTGCATTAGGTTTGCACACAGTAGTCTGGTGTAAAATTGAAATATATACTCTTGGTAATGTCAAAGCATTGCATGCCCTGAGAAAATAACTTTTTTGTCTTGCTCAGCACAGGCATGAAAGCAGTTTTAAACAACTCAGAATCATGTGGAAAGTTAACTTAAGGTGTTTCCATTAGGTTTCCACACAGTAGTTTGGTGTAAAATTGAAATGTATACTATTGGTAATGTCAAAGCATTGTATGCCCTGAGAAAACAACTTTTTTGTCTTGCTCAACAGAAGCATGAAACAGGTTTTAAACAACTCAGAATCATGTGAGAAGTTGATTTAAGGTGTTTGCATTAGGTTTGCACACAGTAGTTTGGTGTAAAATTGAAATGTATACTATTGGTATTGACAAAGCATTGTATGTCCTGAGAAAACAACTTTTTTCTCTTGCTCAACAGAAGCATGAAACAGGTTTTAAACAACTCAGAATCATGTGGGAAGTTGATTTAAGGAGTTTGCATTAGGTTTGCACACAGTAGTATGGTGTAAAATTGAAATGTATACTCCTGGTAATGTCAATGCGTTGTATGCCCTGAGAAAATAACTTTTTTGTCTTGCTCAGCACAGGCATGAAACCAGTTTTAAACCACTCAGAATCATGTGGAAAGTTAACTTAAACTGTTAACATTAGGTTTGCACACAGTAGTTTGGTGTAAAATTGAAGTGTATACTATTGGTAATGTCGAAGCATGCATGTCCTGAGAAAACAACATTTTTTGTCTTGCTCAACAGAGGCATGAAATCAGTTTTTAAGAACTCAGAATCATGTGGAAAGTTAACTTAAGGTGTTTCCATTAGGTTTCCACACAGTAGTTTGGTGTAAAATTAGTGTATACTATTGGTAATGCTAAAGCATGCATGTCCTGAGAAAACAACTTTTTTGTCTTGCTCAACAGAGGCATGAAATCAGTTTTTAAGAACTCAGAATCATGTGGAAAGTTAACTTAAACTGTTAACATTAGGTTTGCACACAGCAGTTTGGTGTAAAATTGAAATGTATACTATTGGTAATGTCAAAGCATTGTATGCCCTGAGAAAACAACTTTTTTGTCTTGCTCAACAGAAGCATGAAACAGGTTTTAAACAACTCAGAATCATGTGAGAAGTTGATTTAAGGTGTTTGCATTAGGTTTGCACACAGTAGTTTGGTGTAAAATTGAAATGTATACTCTTGGTAATGTCAAAGCATTGCATGCCCTGAGAAAATAACTTTTTTGTCCAGCTCAGCACAGGCATGAAACCAGTTTTAAACAACTCAAAATCATGTGGAAATTTGATTTAAGGTGTTTTCATTAGGTTTCCACACAGTAGTTTGGTGTAAAATTGAAATGTATACGCTTGGTAATGTCAAAGCGTTGTATGCCCTGAGAAAACAACTTTTTTGTCTTGCTCTACAGAAGCATGAAACCTGTTTTAAACATCTCATAATCATGTGGAAAGTTAACTTAAACTGTTAACATTAGGTTTGCACACAGTAGTTTGGTGTAAAATTGAAATGTATACTATTGGTAATGACAAAGCATTGTATGCCCTGAGAAAACAACTTTTTTGTCTTGCTCAACAGAAGCATGAAACAGGTGTTAAACAACTCAGAATCATGTGGGAAGTTGATTTAAGGTGTTTGCATTAGGTTTGCACACAGTAGTTTGGTGTAAAATTGAAGTCTATACTATTGGTAATGTCAAAGCATGCATGTCCTGAGAAAACAACTTTTTTGTCTTGCTCAGCACAGGCATGAAAGCAGTTTTAAACAACTCAGAATCATGTGGAAAGTTAACTTAAGGTGTTTCCATTAGGTTTCCACACAGTAGTTTGGTGTAAAATTGAAATGTATACTATTGGTAATGTCAAAGCATTGTATGCCCTGAGAAAACAACTTTTTTGTCTTGCTCAACAGAAGCATGAAACAGGTTTTAAACAACTCAGAATCATGTGAGAAGTTGATTTAAGGTGTTTGCATTAGGTTTGCACACAGTAGTTTGGTGTAAAATTGAAATGTATACTCTTGGTAATGTCAAAGCATTGCATGCCCTGAGAAAATAACTTTTTTGTCCAGCTCAGCACAGGCATGAAACCAGTTTTAAACAACTCAAAATCATGTGGAAATTTGATTTAAGGTGTTTCCATTAGGTTTCCACACAGTAGTTTGGTGTAAAATTGAAATGTATACGCTTGGTAATGTCAAAGCGTTGTATGCCCTGAGAAAACAACTTTTTTGTCTTGCTCTGCAGAAGCATGAAACCTGTTTTAGACATCTCATAATCATGTGGAAAGTTAACTTAAACTGTTAACATTAGGTTTGCACACAGTAGTTTGGTGTAAAATTGAAATGTATACTCTTGGTAATGTCAAAGCGTTGTACGCCCTGAGAAAACAACTTTTTTGTCTTGCTCTGCAGAAGCATGAAACCAGTTTTAAACATCTCATAATCATGTGGAAAGTTAACTTAAACTGTTAATATTAGGTTTGCACACAGTAGTTTGGTGTAAAATTGAAATGTATACTATTGGTATTGACAAAGCATTGTATGTCCTGAGAAAACAACTTTTTTCTCTTGATCAACAGAAGCATGAAACAGGTTTTAAACAACTCAGAATCATGTGGGAAGTTGATTTAAGGAGTTTGCATTAGGTTTGCACACAGTAGTTTGGTGTAAAATTGAAATGTATACTATTGGTAATGACAAAGCCTTGTTTGCCCTGAGAAAACAACTTTTTTGTCTTGCTCAACAGATGCATGAAACAGATTTTAAACAACTCAGAATCATGTGAGAAGTTGATTTAAGGTGTTTGCATTAGGTTTGCACACAGTAGTTTGAGTAAAATTGAAATGTATACTATTGGTAATGTCAAAGCATTGTTTGCCCTCAGAAAACAACTTTTTTGTCTTGCTCAGCACAGGCATGAAACCAGTTTTAAACAACTCAGAATCATGTGAGAAGTTGATTTAAGGTGTTTGCATTAGGTTTGCACACAGTAGTTTGGTGTAAAATTGACATGTATACTATTGGTAATGTCAAAGCGTTGTATGCCCTGAGAAAACAACTTTTTTGTCTTGCTCTGCAGAAGCATGAAACCAGTTTTAAACATCTCATAATCATGTGGAAAGTTAACTTAAACTGTTAACATTAGGTTTGCACACAGTAGTTTGGTGTAAAATTGAAGTCTATACTATTGGTAATGTCAAAGCATGCATGTCCTGAGAAAACAACTTTTTTGTCTTGCTCAACAGAGGCATGAAATCAGTTTTTAAGAACTCAGAATCATGTGGAAAGTTAACTTAAACTGTTAACATTAGGTTTCCGCACAGCAGTTTGGTGTAAAATTGAAATGTATACTATTGGTAATGTCAAAGCATTGTATGCCCTGAGAAAACAACTTTTTTGTCTTGCTCAACAGAAGCATGAAACAGGTTTAAAACAACTCAGAATCATGTGAGAAGTTGATTTAAGGTGTTTGCATCAGGTTTGCACACAGTAGTTTGGTGTAAAATTGAGATGTATACTGTTGGTATTGTCAAAGCATTGCGTGCCCTGAGAAAATAACTTTTTTGTCTAGCTCAGCACAGGCATGAAACCAGTTTTAAACAACTCAGAATCATGTGAGAAGTTGATTTAAGGTGTTTGCATTAGGTTTGCACACAGTAGTTTGGTGTAAAATTGAAATGTATACTATTGGTATTGACAAAGCATTGTATGTCCTGAGAAAACAACTTTTTTCTCTTGCTCAACAGAAGCATGAAACAGGTTTTAAACAACTCAGAATCATGTGGGAAGTTGATTTAAGGAGTTTGCATTAGGTTTGCACACAGTAGTATGGTGTAAAATTGAAATGTATACTCCTGGTAATGTCAAAGCGTTGTATGCCCTGAGAAAATAACTTTTTTGTCTTGCTCAGCACAGGCATGAAACCAGTTTTAAACCACTCAGAATCATGTGGAAAGTTAACTTAAACTGTTAACATTAGGCTTGCACACAGTAGTTTGGTGTAAAATTGAAGTGTATACTATTGGTAATGTCGAAGCATGCATGTCCTGAGAAAACAACATTTTTTGTCTTGCTCAACAGAGGCATGAAATCAGTTTTTTGAGAACTCAGAATCATGTGGAAAGTTAACTTAAGGTGTTTCCATTAGGTTTCCACACAGTAGTTTGGTGTAAAATTAGTGTATACTATTGGTAATGCTAAAGCATGCATGTCCTGAGAAAACAACTTTTTTGTCTTGCTCAGCACAGGCATGAAAGCAGTTTTAAACAACTCAGAATCATGTGGAAAGTTACCTTAAACTGTTAACATTAGGTTTGCACACAGTAGTTTGGTGTAAAATTGAAATGTATACTATTGGTAATGTCAAAGCGTTGTATGCCTTGAGAAAACAACTTTTTTGTCTTGCTCTGCAGAAGCGTGAAACCAGTTTTTAAGAACTCAGAATCATGTGGAAAGTTAACTTAAGGTGTTTCCATTAGGTTTCCACACAGTAGATTGGTGTAAAATTGAAATGTATACTATTGGTAATGTCAAAGCATTGTATGCCCTGAGAAAACAACTTTTTTGTCTTGCTCAACAGAAGCATGAAACAGGTTTTACACAACTCAGAATCATGTGGGAAGTTAACTTAAACTGTTAACATTAGGTTTGCACACAGTAGTTTGGTGTAAAATTGAAGTGTATACTATTGGTAATGCTAAAGCATGCATGTCCTGAGAAAACAACTTTTTTGTCTTGCTCAACAGAGGCATGAAATCAGTTTTTAAGAACTCAGAATCATGTGGAAAGTTAACTTAAACTGTTAACATTAGGTTTGCACACAGCAGTTTGGTGTAAAATTGAAATGTATACTATTGGTAATGTCAAAGCATTGTATGCCCTGAGAAAACAACTTTTTTGTCTTGCACAACAGAAGCATGAAACAGGTTTTAAACAACTCAGAATCATGTGAGAAGTTGATTTAAGGTGTTTGCATTATGTTTGCACACAGTAGTTTGGTGTAAAATTGAAATGTATACTCTTGTTAATGTCAGAGCATTGCATGCCCCGAGAAAATAACTTTTTTGTCCAGCTCAGCACAGGCATGAAACCAGTTTTAAACAACTCAAAATCATGTGGAAATTTGATTTAAGGTGTTTTCATTAGGTTTCCACACAGTAGTTTGGTGTAAAATTGAAATGTATACGCTTGGTAATGTCAAAGCGTTGTATGCCCTGAGAAAACAACTTTTTTGTCCTGCTCTGCAGAAGCATGAAACCTGTTTTAAACATCTCATAATCATGTGGAAAGTTAACTTAAACTGTTAACATTAGGTTTGCACACAGTAGTTTGGTGTAAAATTGAAATGTATACTATTGGTAATGACAAAGCATTGTATGCCCTGAGAAAACAACTTTTTTGTCTTGCTCAACAGAAGCATGAAACAGGTGTTAAACAACTCAGAATCATGTGGGAAGTTGATTTAAGGTGTTTGCATTAGGTTTGCACACAGTAGTTTGGTGTAAAATTGAAGTCTATACTATTGGTAATGTCAAAGCATGCATGTCCTGAGAAAACAACTTTTTTGTCTTGCTCAACAGAGGCATGAAATCAGTTTTTAAGAATTCAGAATCATGTGGAAAGTTAACTTAAAGTGTTTCCATTAGGTTTCCACACAGTAGTTTGGTGTAAAATTGAAATGTATACTATTGGTAATTTCAAAGCATTGTATGCCCTGAGAAAACAACTTTTTTGTCTTGCTCAACAGATGCATGAAACAGGTTTTAAACAACTCAGAATCATGTGGGAAGTTGATTTAAGGTGTTTCCATTAGGTTTGCACACAGTAGTTTGGTGTAAAATTGAAATATATACTCTTGGTAATGTCAAAGCATTGCATGCCCTGAGAAAATAACTTTTTTGTCTTGCTCAGCACAGGCATGAAACCAGTTTTAAACAACTCAGAATCATGTGGAAAGTTAACTTAAGGTGTTTCCATTAGGTTTCCACACAGTAGTTTGGTGTAAAATTGAAATGTATACTATTGGTAATGTCAAAGCATTGTTTGCCCTGAGAAAACAACTTTTTTGTCTTGCTCAACAGATGCATGAAACAGATTTTAAACAACTCAGAATCATGTGAGAAGTTGATTTAAGGTGTTTGCATTAGGTTTGCACACAGTAGTTTGGTGTAAAATTGAAATGTATACTATTGGTAATGTCAAAGCATTGTTTGCCCTCAGAAAACAACTTTTTTGTCTTGCTCAGCACAGGCATGAAACCAGTTTTAAACAACTCAGAATCATGTGAGAAGTTGATTTAAGGTGTTTGCATTAGGTTTGCACACAGTAGTTTGGTGTAAAATTGAAATATATACTCTTGGTAATGTCAAAGCATTGCATGCCCTGAGAAAATAACTTTTTTGTCTTGCTCAGCACAGGCATGAAAGCAGTTTTAAACAACTCAGAATCATGTGGAAAGTTACCTTAAACTGTTAACATTAGGTTTGCACACAGTAGTTTGGTGTAAAATTGAAATGTATACTATTGGTAATGTCAAAGCGTTGTATGCCTTGAGAAAACAACTTTTTTGTCTTGCTCTGCAGAAGCGTGAAACCAGTTTTAAACATCTCATAATCATGTGGAAAGTTAACTTAAACTGTTAACATTACGTTTGCACACAGTAGTTTGGTGTAAAATTGAAGTCTATACTATTGGTAATGTCAAAGCATGCATGTCCTGAGAAAACAACTTTTTTGTCTTGCTCAACAGAGCCATGAAATCAGTTTTTAAGAACTCAGAATCATGTGGAAAGTTAACTTAAGGTGTTTCCATTAGGTTTCCACACAGTAGATTGGTGTAAAATTGAAATGTATACTATTGGTAATGTCAAAGCATTGTATGCCCTGAGAAAACAACTTTTTTGTCTTGCTCAACAGAAGCATGAAACAGGTTTTAAACAACTCAGAATCATGTGGGAAGTTAACTTAAACTGTTAACATTAGGTTTGCACACAGTAGTTTGGTGTAAAATTGAAGTGTATACTATTGGTAATGCTAAAGCATGCATGTCCTGAGAAAACAACTTTTTTGTCTTGCTCAACAGAGGCATGAAATCAGTTTTTAAGAACTCAGAATCATGTGGAAAGTTAACTTAAACTGTTAACATTAGGTTTGCACACAGCAGTTTGGTGTAAAATTGAAATGTATACTATTGGTAATGTCAAAGCATTGTATGCCCTGAGAAAACAACTTTTTTGTCTTGCACAACAGAAGCATGAAACAGGTTTTAAACAACTCAGAATCATGTGAGAAGTTGATTTAAGGTGTTTGCATTAGGTTTGCACACAGTAGTTTGGTGTAAAATTGAAATGTATACTCTTGTTAATGTCAGAGCATTGCATGCCCCGAGAAAATAACTTTTTTGTCCAGCTCAGCACAGGCATGAAACCAGTTTTAAACAACTCAAAATCATGTGGAAATTTGATTTAAGGTGTTTTCATTAGGTTTCCACACAGTAGTTTGGTGTAAAATTGAAATGTATACGCTTGGTAATGTCAAAGCGTTGTATGCCCTGAGAAAACAACTTTTTTGTCTTGCTCTGCAGAAGCATGAAACCTGTTTTAAACATCTCATAATCATGTGGAAAGTTAACTTAAACTGTTAACATTAGGTTTGCACACAGTAGTTTGGTGTAAAATTGAAATGTATACTATTGGTAATGACAAAGCATTGTATGCCCTGAGAAAACAACTTTTTTGTCTTGCTCAACAGAAGCATGAAACAGGTGTTAAACAACTCAGAATCATGTGGGAAGTTGATTTAAGGTGTTTGCATTAGGTTTGCACACAGTAGTTTGGTGTAAAATTGAAGTCTATACTATTGGTAATGTCAAAGCATGCAAGTCCTGAGAAAACAACTTTTTTGTCTTGCTCAACAGAGGCATGAAATCAGTTTTTAAGAACTCAGAATCATGTGGAAAGTTAACTTAAGGTGTTTCCATTAGGTTTCCACACAGTAGTTTGGTGTAAAATTGAAAAGTATACTATTGGTAATGTCAAAGCATTGTATGCCCTGAGAAAACAACTTTGTTGTCTTGCTCAACAGAAGCATGAAACAGGTTTTAAACAACTCGTAATCATGTGAGAAGTTGATTTAAGGTGTTTGCATTAGGTTTGCACACAGTAGTCTGGTGTAAAATTGAAATATATACTCTTGGTAATGTCAAAGCATTGCATGCCCTGAGAAAATAACTTTTTTGTCTTGCTCAGCACAGGCATGAAAGCAGTTTTAAACAACTCAGAATCATGTGGAAAGTTAACTTAAGGTGTTTCCATTAGGTTTCCACACAGTAGTTTGGTGTAAAATTGAAATGTATACTATTGGTAATGTCAAAGCATTGTATGCCCTGAGAAAACAACTTTTTTGTCTTGCTCAACAGAAGCATGAAACAGGTTTTAAACAACTCAGAATCATGTGAGAAGTTGATTTAAGGTGTTTGCATTAGGTTTGCACACAGTAGTTTGGTGTAAAATTGAAATGTATACTATTGGTATTGACAAAGCATTGTATGTCCTGAGAAAACAACTTTTTTCTCTTGCTCAACAGAAGCATGAAACAGGTTTTAAACAACTCAGAATCATGTGGGAAGTTGATTTAAGGAGTTTGCATTAGGTTTGCACACAGTAGTATGGTGTAAAATTGAAATGTATACTCCTGGTAATGTCAATGCGTTGTATGCCCTGAGAAAATAACTTTTTTGTCTTGCTCAGCACAGGCATGAAACCAGTTTTAAACCACTCAGAATCATGTGGAAAGTTAACTTAAACTGTTAACATTAGGTTTGCACACAGTAGTTTGGTGTAAAATTGAAGTGTATACTATTGGTAATGTCGAAGCATGCATGTCCTGAGAAAACAACATTTTTTGTCTTGCTCAACAGAGGCATGAAATCAGTTTTTAAGAACTCAGAATCATGTGGAAAGTTAACTTAAGGTGTTTCCATTAGGTTTCCACACAGTAGTTTGGTGTAAAATTAGTGTATACTATTGGTAATGCTAAAGCATGCATGTCCTGAGAAAACAACTTTTTTGTCTTGCTCAACAGAGGCATGAAATCAGTTTTAAGAACTCAGAATCATGTGGAAAGTTAACTTAAACTGTTAACATTAGGTTTGCACACAGCAGTTTGGTGTAAAATTGAAATGTATACTATTGGTAATGTCAAAGCATTGTATGCCCTGAGAAAACAACTTTTTTGTCTTGCTCAACAGAAGCATGAAACAGGTTTTAAACAACTCAGAATCATGTGAGAAGTTGATTTAAGGTGTTTGCATTAGGTTTGCACACAGTAGTTTGGTGTAAAATTGAAATGTATACTCTTGGTAATGTCAAAGCATTGCATGCCCTGAGAAAATAACTTTTTTGTCCAGCTCAGCACAGGCATGAAACCAGTTTTAAACAACTCAAAATCATGTGGAAATTTGATTTAAGGTGTTTTCATTAGGTTTCCACACAGTAGTTTGGTGTAAAATTGAAATGTATACGCTTGGTAATGTCAAAGCGTTGTATGCCCTGAGAAAACAACTTTTTTGTCTTGCTCTACAGAAGCATGAAACCTGTTTTAAACATCTCATAATCATGTGGAAAGTTAACTTAAACTGTTAACATTAGGTTTGCACACAGTAGTTTGGTGTAAAATTGAAATGTATACTATTGGTAATGACAAAGCATTGTATGCCCTGAGAAAACAACTTTTTTGTCTTGCTCAACAGAAGCATGAAACAGGTGTTAAACAACTCAGAATCATGTGGGAAGTTGATTTAAGGTGTTTGCATTAGGTTTGCACACAGTAGTTTGGTGTAAAATTGAAGTCTATACTATTGGTAATGTCAAAGCATGCATGTCCTGAGAAAACAACTTTTTTGTCTTGCTCAGCACAGGCATGAAAGCAGTTTTAA
>NW_027274094.1:0-135888 GCF_030028105.1 Mobula birostris
TGTGACAGAAGAGAATGAAATGGGATTGGTGTGATAGAGAATGAAATGGGATTGGTGTAATAGAAGAGAATAAAATAGGATTGGTCTGTGAGAAGAGAATGAAATGGGATTGGTGTGATAGAGAATGAAATGGGATTGGTGTGATAGAGAATGAAATGGGATTGGTGTGATAGAAAATGAATTATGGATTGGTGTGATAGAAGAGAGTGAAATAGGATTGGTGTGATAGAAGAGAATGAAATGGGATTGGTGTGATAGAGAAGACATAGGATTGTTGTGATAGAAGAGAATGAAATGTGATTGGTTTGATAGAGAATGAAATGGGATTGGTGTGATTGAGGAGAAAGAAATGGGATTGGTGTGATAGAAGAGAATGAAATAGGATTGGTGTGACAGAAGAGAATGAAATGGGATTACTGTGATAGAGTATGAAATGGGATTGGTGTAATAGAGAATGAAATATGGATTGGTGTAATAGAAGAGATGAAATGGCATTGGTGTGATAGGGAATGAAATGGGATTGGTGTGATAGAGAATGAAATGGGATTGATGTGATAGAGAATGAAATGGGATTGGTGTGATAGAGAATGAAATAGGATTGGTGTATTAGAGAATGAAATATGGATTGGTGTAATAAAAGAGATGAAATGGGATTGGTGTGATAGAAAATGAAATATGGATTGGTGTGATAGAAGAGAATGAAATGGGATTGGTGTGATAGAGGATAGTGAAGTGGGATTGGTGTGATACAAGAGGTGAAATGGGATTGGTATGTTAGAAGAAAATGAAAAAGAATTGGTGTGCTAGAAGAGAATGAAACGTGATTGGTGTGATAGAGAATGAAATGGGAATGGTGTGATAGCGAAAGAAGTGGGACTGATGTGAAAGAAGAGAATGAAATTGGATTTGTGTGACAGAATAGAATGAAATGCGATTTGTGTAATAGAGAATGAAATATGGATTGGTGTAATAGAAGAGATGAAATGAGATTGATGTAATAGAAGAGAATGAAATCGGATTGGAGTGATAGAAGAGCTGAAATGGGATTGGTGTAATAAAAGAGTATGAAATGGGATTGGTGTGATAGAGAATAAAATGGGATTCGTGTGACAGAAGAGAATGAAATGGTATTGTTGTGATAGAAGAGAATGAAATGTGATTTGGTTTGAAAGAGAATGAAATGGGATTGGTGTGATTGAGGAGAAAGAAATGGGATTGGTGTGATAGAGGAGAATGAAATGGGATTGGTGTGATAGGGAATGAAATGGCATTGGTGCGACAGACGAGAATGAAATGGGATTGGTGTGATAGAGAATGAAACGGGATTGGTGTGATTGAAGAAAATGAAATGAGACTGGTGTGATAGAAGGGAATGAAGTGGGATTGGTGTTATAGAAGAGAATGAAATGGGATTGGTGTGATGGAGCAGAATGAAATGGGATGGTGTGATTGAGAATAAAATGGGATTGGTGTGCTGGAAGAGATGAAATGGGACTAGTGTGATAGAGAATGAAATGGGATTGGTGTGACAGAAGAGAATGAAATGGGATTGGTGTGATAGAGAATGAAATGGGTTTGGTGTAATGGAAGAGAATAAAATGGGATTGGTCTGACAGAAGAGAATGAAATGGTATTGGTGTGATAGAGAATGAAATGGGATTGGTGCAATAGAAGGGACTAAAATTGGATTTGTCTGACAGAAGAGCATGAAATGGGATTGGTGTGATAGAGGAGAATGAAGTGGGATTGGTGTGATACAAGAGATGAAATGGGATTGGTGTGATAGAGAATCAAATGGGATTAGTGTGATAGAGAATGAAATGGGATTGGTGTGATAACGAATGAAATGGGACGAGTGCGATAGGAGAGAATGAAATGGGATTGGTGTAATAGAAGAGAATGAAATGGGACTGGTGTGACAGAAGAGAATGAAATGGGATTGGTGTGATAGAGAATGAAATGGGATTGGTGTAATAGAAGAGAATAAAATGGGATTGGTCTGTGAGAAGAGAATGAAATGGGATTGGTATGATAGAGAATGAAATGGGATTGGTGTGATAGAGAATGAAATAGGATTGGTGTGATAGAAGAGAATGAAATGGGATTGGTGTGATAGAGAAGACATAGGATTGTTGTGATAGAAGAGAATGAAATGTGATTGGTTTGATAGAGCATGAAATGGGATTGGTGTGATTGAGGAGAAAGAAATGGGATTCGTGTGATAGAAGAGAATGAAATAGGATTGGTGTGACAGAAGAGAATGAAATGGGAATGCTGTGATAGAGTATGAAATGGGATTGGTGTAATAGAGAATGGAATATGGATTGGTGTAATAGAAGAGGTGAAATGGTATTGGTTTGATAGAGAATGGAATGGGATTGGTGTGATAGAAAATGAAATATGGATTGGTGTGATAGGAGAGAAAGAAATAGGATTGGTGTGATAGAAGAGAATGAAATGGGATTGGTGTGATAGAGAATGAAATGGCATTGATGTGATAGAGAATGAAATGGGATTGGTGTGATAGAGAATGAAATGGGATTGGTGTGATAGAAAATGAAATATGGATTGGTGTGATAGAAGAGAATGAAATGGGGTTTGTGTGATAGAGAATGAAATGGGAATGGTGTGATAGCGAAAGAAGTGGAACTGATGTGACAGAACGGAATGAAATGGCATTAGTGTGATAGAGAATGAAATGGGATTTGTGTGACAGAATAGAATGACATTGGCTTGGTGTAATAGAGAATGAAATATGGATTGGTGTAATAGAAGAGATGAAATGGGATTGGTGTGATAGAGAATGAAATGGGATTGGTGTGATAGAAAATGAAATATGGATTGGTGTGATAGAAGAGAATGAAATAGGATTGGTGTGATAGAAGAGAATGAAATGGGATTGGTGTGATAGAGAATGAAATGGGATTGATGTGATAGAAGAGATGAAATGGGATTAGTGTAATAGAAGAGAATGAAATGGGATTGGTGTGACAGAAGAGAATGAAATGGGATTGGTGTGATAGAGAATGAAATGGGTTTGGTGTAATGGAAGAGAATAAAATGGGATTGGTCTGACAGAAGAGAATGAAATGGTATTGGTGTGATAGAGAATGAAATGGGATTGGTGTAATAGACGAGACTAAATTTGGATTTGTCTGACAGAAGAGCATGAAATGGGATTGGTGTGATAGAGGAGAATGAAGTGGGATTGGTGTGATACAAGAGATGAAATGGGATTGGTGTGATAGAGAATCAAATGGGATTAGTGTGATAGAGAATGAAATGGGATTGGTGTAATAGAAGAGAATAAAATGGGATTGGTCTGTGAGAAGAGAATGAAATGGGATTGGTATGATAGAGAATGAAATGGGATTGGTGTGATAGAGAATGAAATGGGATTGATGTGATAGAGAATGAAATGGGATTGGTGTGATAGAGAATGGAATGGGATTGGTGGGATAGAAAATGAAATATGGATTGGTGTGATAGAAGAGAATGAAATAGGATTGGTGTGATAGAAGAGAATGAAATGGGATTGGTGTGATAGAGAAGACATAGGATTGTTGTGATAGAAGAGAATGAAATGTGATTGGTTTGATAGAGAATGAAATGGGATTGGTGTGATTGAGGAGAAAGAAATGGGATTGGTGTGATAGAAGAGAATGAAATAGGATTGGTGTGACAGAAGAGAATGAAATGGGAATGCTGTGATAGAGTATGAAATGGGATTGGTGTAATAGTGCATGGAATATGGATTGGTGTAATAGAAGAGGTGAAATGGTATTGGTTTGATAGAGAATGAAATGGGATTGGTGTGATAGAGAATGAAATGGGATTGGTGTGATAGAGAATGAAATGGGATTGGTGTAATAGAGAATGGAATATGGATTGGTGTACTTGAAGAGATGAAATGGGATTGGTGTGATAGAGAATGGAATGGGTTTGGTGTGATAGAAAATGAAATATGGATTGGTGTGATAGGAGAGAATGAAATAGGATTGGTGTGATAGAAGAGAATGAAATGGGATTGGTGTGATAGAGAATGAAATGGCATTGATGTGATAGAGAATGAAATGGGATTGGTGTGATAGAGAATGAAATGGGATTGGTGTGATAGAAAATGAAATATGGATTGGTGTGATAGAAGAGAGTGAAATGGGGTTTGTGTGATAGAGAATGAAATGGGAATGGTGTGATAGCGAAAGAGGTGGAACTGATGTGACAGAACGGAATGAAATGGCATTAGTGTGATAGAGAATGAAATGGGATTTGTGTGACAGAATAGAATGACATTGGCTTGGTGTAATAGAGAATGAAATATGGATTGGTGTAATAGAAGAGATGAAATGGGATTGGTGTGATAGAGAATGAAATGGGATTGGTGTGATAGAAAATGAAATATGGATTGGTGTGATAGAAGAGAATGAAATAGGATTGGTGTGATAGAAGAGAATGAAATGGGATTGGTGTGATAGAGAATGAAATGGGATTGATGTGATAGAAGAGATGAAATGGGATTAGTGTAATAGAAGAGAATCAAATGGGATTGGTGTGACAGAAGAGAATGAAATGGGATTGGTGTGATAGAGAATGAAATGGGTTTGGTGTAATGGAAGAGAATAAAATGGGATTGGTCTGACAGAAGAGAATGAAATGGTATTGGTGTGATAGAGAATGAAATGGGATTGGTGTAATAGAAGAGACTAAATTTGGATTTGTCTGAAAGAAGAGCATGAAATGGGATTGGTGTGATAGAGGAGAATGAAGTGGGATTGGTGTGATACAAGAGATGAAATGGAATTGGTGTGATAGAGAATCAAATGGGATTAGTGTGATAGAGAATGAAATAGGATTGGTGTGATAGAAGAAAATGAAATGGGATTGGTGTGATAGAGAAGACATAGGATTGTTGTGATGGAAGAGAATGAAATGTGATTGGTTTGATAGAGAATGAAATGGGATTGGTGTGATTGAGGTGAAAGAAATGGGAATGGTGTGATAGAAGAGAATGAAATAGGATTGGTGTGACAGAAGAGACTGAAATGGGATTGCTGTGATAGAGTATGAAATGGGATTGGTGTAATAGAGAATGAAATATGGATTGGTGTAATAGAAGAGATGAAATGGTATTGGTGTGATAGAGAATGAAATGGGATTGGTGTGATAGAGAATGAAATGGGATTGGTGTGATAGAGAATGAAATGGGATTGGTGTAATAGAGAATGGAATATGGATTGGTGTACTTGAAGAGATGAAATGGGATTGGTGTGATAGAGAATGAAATGGGATTGGTGTGATAGAAAATGCAATATGGATTGGTGTGATAGGAGAGAATGAAATAGGATTGGTGTGATAGAAGAGAATGAAATGGGATTGGTGTGATAGAGAATGAAATGGGATTGATGTGATAGAGAATGAAATATGGATTGGTGTAATAAAAGAGATGAAATGGGATTGGTGTGATAGAGAATGAAATGGGATTGGTGTGATAAAAAATGAAATATGGATTGGTGTGATAGAAGAGAATGAAATGGGATTGGTGTGATAGAGGATAGTGAAGTGGGATTGGTGTGATGCAAGAGGTGAAATGGGATTGGTATGTTAGAAGAAAATGAAAAAGAATTGGTGTGCTAGAAGAGAATGAAACGTGATTGGTGTGATAGAGAATGAAATGGGAATGGTGTGATAGCGAAAGAAGTGGGACTGATGTGAAAGAAGAGAATGAAATTGGATTTGTGTGACAGAATAGAATGAAATGCGATTTGTGTAATAGAGAATGAAATATGGATTGGTGTAATAGAAGAGGTGAAATGGGATTGGTGTGATAGAGAATGAAATGGGATTGGTGTATTAGAGAATGAAATATGGATTGGTGTAATAAAAGAGATGAAATGGGATTGGTGTGATAGAGAATGAAATGGGATTGGTGTGATAGAAAATGAAATATGGATTGGTGTGATAGAAGAGAACGAAATGGGATTGGTGTGATAGAGGATAGTGAAGTGGGATTGGTGTGATGCAAGAGGTGAAATGGGATTGGTATGTTAGAAGAAAATGAAAAAGAATTGGTGTGCTAGAAGAGAATGAAACGTGATTGGTGTGATAGAGAATGAAATGGGAATGGTGTGATAGCGAAAGAAGTGGGACTGATGTGAAAGAAGAGAATGAAATTGGATTTGTGTGACAGAATAGAATGAAATGCGATTTGTGTAATGGAGAATGAAATATGGATTGGTGTAATAGAAGAGATGAAATGGGATTGATGTAATAGAAGAGAATGAAATCGGATTGGAGTGATAGAAGAGCTGAAATGGGATTGGTGTAATAAAAGAGTATGAAATGGGATTGGTGTGATAGAGAATAAAATGGGATTCGTGTGACAGAAGAGAATGAAGTGGCATTGTTGTGATAGAAGAGAATGAAATGTGATTTGGTTTGAAAGAGAATGAAATGGGATTGGTGTGATTGAGGAGAAAGAAATGGGATTGGTGTGATAGAAGGGAATGAAATGGGATTGGTGTGATAGGGAATGAAATGGGATTGGTGTGACAGACGAGAATGAAATGGGATTGGTGTGATAGAGAATGAAACGGGATTGGTGTGATTGAAGAAAATGAAATGAGACTGGTGTGATAGAAGAGAATGAAGTGGGATTGGTGTTATAGAAGAGAATGAAATGGGATTGGTGTGATGGAGCAGAATGAAATGGGATGGTGTGATTGAGAATAAAATGGGATTAGTGTGCTGGAAGAGATGAAATGGGACTAGTGTGATTGAGAATGAAATGGGATTGGTGTGATAGAAGAGAATTAAATGGGGTTTGTGTGATAGAGAATGAAATGGGAATGGTGTGATAGCGAAAGAAGTGGAACTGATATGACAGAAGGGAATGAAATGGCATTAGTGTGATAGAGAATGAAATGGGATTTGTGTGACAGAATAGAATGAAATGGGATTGGTGCAATAGAGAATGAAATATGGATTGGTGTAATAGAAGAGATGAAATTGGATTGCTGTGATAGAGAATGAAATGGGATTGGTGTGATAGAAAATGAAATATGGATTGGTGTGATAGAAGAGAATGAAATGGGTTTAGTGCGATAGAGAATGAAATGGGAATGGTGTGATAGCGAAAGAAGTGGGACTGATGTGACAGAAGGGAATGAAATGGCATTAGTTTGATTGAGAATGAAATGGGATTTGTGTGACAGAATAGAATGAAATTGGCTTGGTGTAATAGAGAATGAAATATGGATTGGTGTAATAGAAGAGATGAAATGGGATTGGAGTGATAGAGAATGAAATGGGATTGGTGTGATAGAAAATGAAATATGGATTGGTGTGATAGAAGAGAATGAAATAGGATTGGTGTGATAGAAGAGAATGAAATGGGATTGGTGTGATAGAGAATGAAATGTAATTGATGTGATAGAAGAGATGAAATGGGATTAGTGTAATAGAAGAGAATGAAATGGGATTGGTGTGACAGAAGAGAATGAAATGGGATTGGTGTGACAGAAGAGAATGAAATGGGATTGGTGTGATAAAGAATGAAATGGGTTTGGTGTAATGGAAGAGAATAAAATGGGATTGGTCTGACAGAAGAGAATGAAATGGTATTGGTGTGATAGAGAATGAAATGGGATTGGTGTAATAGAAGGGACTAAAATTGGATTTGTCTGACAGAAGAGCATGAAATGGGATTGGTGTGATAGAGGAGAATGAAGTGGGATTGGTGTGATACAAGAGATGAAATGGGATTGGTGTGATAGGGAATCAAATGGGATTAGTGTGATGGAGAATGAAATGGGATTGGTGTGATAACGAATGAAATGGGACGAGTGCGATAGGACAGAATGAAATGGGATTGGTGTAATAGAAGAGAATGAAATGGGACTGGTGTGATAGAAAATGAAATATGGATTGGTGTGATAGGAGAGAATGAAATAGGATTGGTGTGATAGAAGAGAATGAAATGGGATTGGTGTGATAGAGAATGAAATGGGATTGGTGTGATTGAAAATGAAATATGGATTGGTGTGATAGAAGAGAATGAAATGGGGTTTGTGTGATAGAGAATGAAATGGGAATGGTGTGATAGCGAAAGAAGTGGAACTGATGTGACAGAAGGGAATGAAATGGCATTAGTGTGATAGAGAATGAAATGGGATTTGTGTGACAGAATAGAATGACATTGGCTTGGTGTAATAGAGAATGAAATATGGATTGGTGTAATAGAAGAGATGAAATGGGATTGGTGTGATAGAGAATGAAATGGGATTGGTGTGATAGAAGAGAATGAAATAGGATTGGTGTGATAGAAGAGAATGAAATGGGATTGGTGTGATAGAGAATGAAATAGGATTGGTGTGATAGAGAATGAAATGGGTTTGGTGTAATGGAAGAGAATAAAATGGGATTGGTCTGACAGAAGAGAATGAAATGGTATTGGTGTGATAGAGAATGAAATGGGATTGGTGTAATAGAAGAGACTAAATTTGCATTTGTCTGACAGAAGTGCATGAAATGGGATTGGTGTGATAGAGGAGAATGAAGTGGGATTGGTGTGATACAAGAGATGAAATGGGATTGGTGTGATAGAGAATCAAATGGGATTAGTGTGATAGAGAATGAAATGGGATTGGTGTGATAACGAATGAAATGGGACTAGTGCGATAAGAGAGAATGAAATGGGATTGGTGTAATAGAAGAGAATGAAATGGGACTGGCGTGACAGAAGAGAATGAAATGGGATTGGTGTGATAGAGAATGAAATGGGATTGGTGTAATAGAAGAGAATAAAATGGGATTGGTCTGTGAGAAGAGAATGAAATGGGATTGGTGTGATAGAGAATGAAATGGGATTGGTGTGATAGAGAATGAAATGGGATTGGTGTGATAGAAAATGAAATATGGATTGGTGTGTTAGAAGAGAATGAAATAGGATTGGTGTGATAGAAGAGAATGAAATGGGATTGGTGTGATAGAGAAGACATAGGATTGTTGTGATAGAAGAGAATGAAATGTGATTGGTTTGATAGAGAATGAAATGGGATTGGTGTGATTGAGGAGAAAGAAATGGGATTGGTGTGATAGAAGAGAATGAAATAGGATTGGTGTGACAGAAGAGACTGAACTGGGATTGCTGTGATAGAGTATGAAATGGGATTTGTGTAATAGAGAATGAAATATGGATTGGTGTAATAGAAGAGATGAAATGGTATTGGTGTGATAGAGAATGAAATGGGATTGGTGTGATAGAGAATGAAATGGGATTGGTGTGATAGAGAATGAAATGGGATTGGTGTAATAGAGAATGGAATATGGATTGGTGTACTTGAAGAGATGAAATGGGATTGGTGTGATAGAGAATGAAATGGGATTGGTGTGATAGAAAATGCAATATGGATTGGTGTGATAGGAGAGAATGAAATAGGATTGGTGTGATAGAAGAGAATGAAATGGGATTGGTGTGATAGAGAATGAAATGGCATTGATGTGATAGAGAATGAAATGGGATTGGTGTGATAGAGAATGAAATGGGATTGGTGTGATAGAAAATGAAATATGGATTGGTGTGATAGAAGAGAATGAAATGGGATTGGTGTGATAGAGGATAGTGAAGTGGGATTGGTGTGATACGAGAGGTGAAATGGGATTGGTATGTTAGAAGAAAATGAAAAAGTATTGGTGTGCTAGAAGAGAATGAAACGTGATTGGTGTGATAGAGAATGAAATGGGAATGGTGTGATAGCGAAAGAAGTGGGACTGATGTGAAAGAAGAGAATGAAATTGGATTTGTGTGACAGAATAGAATGAAATGCGATTTGTGTAATAGAGAATGAAATATGGATTGGTGTAATAGAAGAGATGAAATGGGATTGATGTAATAGAAGAGAATGAAATCGGATTGGAGTGATAGAAGAGCTGAAATGGGATTGGTGTAATAAAAGAGTATGAAATGGGATTGTTGTGATAGAGAATAAAATGGGATTGGTGTGACAGAAGAGAATGAAATGGCATTGTTGTGATAGAAGAGAATGAAATGTGATTTGGTTTGAAAGAGAATGAAATGGGATTGGTGTGATTGAGGAGAAAGAAATGGGATTGGTGTGATAGAAGAGAATGAAATGGGATTTTTGTTATAGAGAATGAAATGGGAATGGTGTGACAGAAGAGAATGAAATGAGATTGGTGTGATAGAGAATGAAATGGGATTGGTGTGACAGACGAGAATGAAATGGAATTGGTGGGATAGAGAATGAAACGGGATTGGTGTGATTGAAGAAAATGAAATGAGACTGGTGTGATAGAAGAGAATGAAGTGGGATTGGTGTGATAGAAGAGAATGAAGTGGGATTGGTGTGATGGAGCAGAATGAAATGGGATGGTGTGATTGAGAATAAAATGGGATTGGTGTGCTGGAAGAGATGAAATGGGACTAGTGTGATAGAGAGTGAAATGGGATTAGTGTGATAGAAGAGAATGCAATGGGGTTTGTGTGATAGAGAATGAAATGGGAATGGTGTGATAGCGAAAGAAGTGGAACTGATGTGACAGAAGGGAATGAAATGGCATTAGTGTGATAGAGAATGAAATGGGATTGGTGTAATAGAGAATGAAATATGGATTGGTGTAATAGAGGAGATGAAATGGGATTGGTGTGATAGAGAATGAAATGGGATTGGTGTGATAGAAAATGAAATATGGATTGGTGTGATAGAAGAGAATGAAATAGGATTGGTGTGATAGAAGAGAATGAAATGGGTTTAGTGCGATAGAGAATGAAATGGGAATGGTGTGATAGCGAAAGAAGTGGGACTGATGTGAAAGAAGAGAATGAAATTGGATTTGTGTGACAGAATAGAATGAAATGCGATTTGTGTAATAGAGAATGAAATATGGATTGGTGTAATAGAAGAGATGAAATGGGATTGATGTAATAGAAGAGAATGAAATCGGATTGGAGTGATAGAAGAGCTGAAATGGGATTGGTGTAATAAAAGAGTATGAAATGGGATTGTTGTGATAGAGAATAAAATGGGATTCGTGTGACAGAAGAGAATGAAATGGCATTGTTGTGATAGAAGAGAATGAAATGTGATTTGGTTTGAAAGAGAATGAAATGGGATTGGTGTGATTGAGGAGAAAGAAATGGGATTGGTGTGATAGAAGAGAATGAAATGGGATTTTTGTTATAGAGAATGAAATGGGAATGGTGTGACAGAAGAGAATGAAATGAGATTGGTGTGATAGAGAATGAAATGGGATTGGTGTGACAGACGAGAATGAAATGGAATTGGTGGGATAGAGAATGAAACGGGATTGGTGTGATTGAAGAAAATGAAATGAGACTGGTGTGATAGAAGAGAATGAAGTGGGATTGGTGTGATAGAAGAGAATGAAGTGGGATTGGTGTGATGGAGCAGAATGAAATGGGATGGTGTGATTGAGAATAAAATGGGATTGGTGTGCTGGAAGAGATGAAATGGGACTAGTGTGATAGAGAGTGAAATGGGATTAGTGTGATAGAAGAGAATGCAATGGGGTTTGTGTGATAGAGAATGAAATGGGAATGGTGTGATAGCGAAAGAAGTGGAACTGATGTGACAGAAGGGAATGAAATGGCATTAGTGTGATAGAGAATGAAATGGGATTGGTGTAATAGAGAATGAAATATGGATTGGTGTAATAGAGGAGATGAAATGGGATTGGTGTGATAGAGAATGAAATGGGATTGGTGTGATAGAAAATGAAATATGGATTGGTGTGATAGAAGAGAATGAAATAGGATTGGTGTGATAGAAGAGAATGAAATGGGTTTAGTGCGATAGAGAAAGAAATGGGATTGGTGTGATAGAAGAGAATGAAATAGGATTGGTGTAATAGAGGAGATGAAATGGGATTGGTGTGATAGAGAATGAAATGGGATTGGTGTGATAGAAAATGAAATATGGATTGGTGTGATAGAAGAGAATGAAATAGGATTGGTGTGATAGAAGAGAATGAAATGGGTTTAGTGCGATAGAGAAAGAAATGGGATTGGTGTGATAGAAGAGAATGAAATAGGATTGGTGTGACAGAAGAGAATGAAATGGGAATGCTGTGATAGAGTATGAAATGGGATTGGTGTAATAGTGAATGGAATATGGATTGGTGTAATAGAAGAGGTGAAATGGTATTGGTTTGATAGAGAATGAAATGGGATTGGTGTGATAGAGAATGAAATGGGATTGGTGTGATAGAGAATGAAATGGGATTGGTGTAATAGAGAATGGAATATGGATTGGTGTACTTGAAGAGATGAAATGGGATTGGTGTGATAGAGAATGGAATGGGTTTGGTGTGATAGAAAATGAAATATGGATTGGTGTGATAGGAGAGAATGAAATAGGATTGGTGTGATAGAAGAGAATGAAATGGGATTGGTGTGATAGAGAATGAAATGGCATTGATGTGATAGAGAATGAAATGGGATTGGTGTGATAGAGAATGAAATGGGATTGGTGTGATAGAAAATGAAATATGGATTGGTGTGATAGAAGAGAGTGAAATGGGGTTTGTGTGATAGAGAATGAAATGGGAATGGTGTGATAGCGAAAGAGGTGGAACTGATGTGACAGAACGGAATGAAATGGCATTAGTGTGATAGAGAATGAAATGGGATTTGTGTGACAGAATAGAATGACATTGGCTTGGTGTAATAGAGAATGAAATATGGATTGGTGTAATAGAAGAGATGAAATGGGATTGGTGTGATAGAGAATGAAATGGGATTGGTGTGATAGAAAATGAAATATGGATTGGTGTGATAGAAGAGAATGAAATAGGATTGGTGTGATAGAAGAGAATGAAATGGGATTGGTGTGATAGAGAATGAAATGGGATTGATGTGATAGAAGAGATGAAATGGGATTAGTGTAATAGAAGAGAATCAAATGGGATTGGTGTGACAGAAGAGAATGAAATGGGATTGGTGTGATAGAGAATGAAATGGGTTTGGTGTAATGGAAGAGAATAAAATGGGATTGGTCTGACAGAAGAGAATGAAATGGTATTGGTGTGATAGAGAATGAAATGGGATTGGTGTAATAGAAGAGACTAAATTTGGATTTGTCTGAAAGAAGAGCATGAAATGGGATTGGTGTGATAGAGGAGAATGAAGTGGGATTGGTGTGATACAAGAGATGAAATGGAATTGGTGTGATAGAGAATCAAATGGGATTAGTGTGATAGAGAATGAAATAGGATTGGTGTGATAGAAGAAAATGAAATGGGATTGGTGTGATAGAGAAGACATAGGATTGTTGTGATGGAAGAGAATGAAATGTGATTGGTTTGATAGAGAATGAAATGGGATTGGTGTGATTGAGGTGAAAGAAATGGGAATGGTGTGATAGAAGAGAATGAAATAGGATTGGTGTGACAGAAGAGACTGAAATGGGATTGCTGTGATAGAGTATGAAATGGGATTGGTGTAATAGAGAATGAAATATGGATTGGTGTAATAGAAGAGATGAAATGGTATTGGTGTGATAGAGAATGAAATGGGATTGGTGTGATAGAGAATGAAATGGGATTGGTGTGATAGAGAATGAAATGGGATTGGTGTAATAGAGAATGGAATATGGATTGGTGTACTTGAAGAGATGAAATGGGATTGGTGTGATAGAGAATGAAATGGGATTGGTGTGATAGAAAATGCAATATGGATTGGTGTGATAGGAGAGAATGAAATAGGATTGGTGTGATAGAAGAGAATGAAATGGGATTGGTGTGACAGAGAATGAAATGGGATTGATGTGATAGAGAATGAAATATGGATTGGTGTAATAAAAGAGATGAAATGGGATTGGTGTGATAGAGAATGAAATGGGATTGGTGTGATAGAAAATGAAATATGGATTGGTGTGATAGAAGAGAATGAAATGGGATTGGTGTGATAGAGGATAGTGAAGTGGGATTGGTGTGATGCAAGAGGTGAAATGGGATTGGTATGTTAGAAGAAAATGAAAAAGAATTGGTGTGCTAGAAGAGAATGAAACGTGATTGGTGTGATAGAGAATGAAATGGGAATGGTGTGATAGCGAAAGAAGTGGGACTGATGTGAAAGAAGAGAATGAAATTGGATTTGTGTGACAGAATAGAATGAAATGCGATTTGTGTAATAGAGAATGAAATATGGATTGGTGTAATAGAAGAGGTGAAATGGGATTGGTGTGATAGAGAATGAAATGGGATTGGTGTATTAGAGAATGAAATATGGATTGGTGTAATAAAAGAGATGAAATGGGATTGGTGTGATAGAGAATGAAATGGGATTGGTGTGATAGAAAATGAAATATGGATTGGTGTGATAGAAGAGAACGAAATGGGATTGGTGTGATAGAGGATAGTGAAGTGGGATTGGTGTGATGCAAGAGGTGAAATGGGATTGGTATGTTAGAAGAAAATGAAAAAGAATTGGTGTGCTAGAAGAGAATGAAACGTGATTGGTGTGATAGAGAATGAAATGGGAATGGTGTGATAGCGAAAGAAGTGGGACTGATGTGAAAGAAGAGAATGAAATTGGATTTGTGTGACAGAATAGAATGAAATGCGATTTGTGTAATGGAGAATGAAATATGGATTGGTGTAATAGAAGAGATGAAATGGGATTGATGTAATAGAAGAGAATGAAATCGGATTGGAGTGATAGAAGAGCTGAAATGGGATTGGTGTAATAAAAGAGTATGAAATGGGATTGGTGTGATAGAGAATAAAATGGGATTCGTGTGACAGAAGAGAATGAAGTGGCATTGTTGTGATAGAAGAGAATGAAATGTGATTTGGTTTGAAAGAGAATGAAATGGGATTGGTGTGATTGAGGAGAAAGAAATGGGATTGGTGTGATAGAAGGGAATGAAATGGGATTGGTGTGATAGGGAATGAAATGGGATTGGTGTGACAGACGAGAATGAAATGGGATTGGTGTGATAGAGAATGAAACGGGATTGGTGTGATTGAAGAAAATGAAATGAGACTGGTGTGATAGAAGAGAATGAAGTGGGATTGGTGTTATAGAAGAGAATGAAATGGGATTGGTGTGATGGAGCAGAATGAAATGGGATGGTGTGATTGAGAATAAAATGGGATTAGTGTGCTGGAAGAGATGAAATGGGACTAGTGTGATTGAGAATGAAATGGGATTGGTGTGATAGAAGAGAATTAAATGGGGTTTGTGTGATAGAGAATGAAATGGGAATGGTGTGATAGCGAAAGAAGTGGAACTGATGTGACAGAAGGGAATGAAATGGCATTAGTGTGATAGAGAATGAAATGGGATTTGTGTGACAGAATAGAATGAAATGGGATTGGTGCAATAGAGAATGAAATATGGATTGGTGTAATAGAAGAGATGAAATTGGATTGCTGTGATAGAGAATGAAATGGGATTGGTGTGATAGAAAATGAAATATGGATTGGTGTGATAGAAGAGAATGAAATGGGTTTAGTGCGATAGAGAATGAAATGGGAATGGTGTGATAGCGAAAGAAGTGGGACTGATGTGACAGAAGGGAATGAAATGGCATTAGTTTGATTGAGAATGAAATGGGATTTGTGTGACAGAATAGAATGAAATTGGCTTGGTGTAATAGAGAATGAAATATGGATTGGTGTAATAGAAGAGATGAAATGGGATTGGAGTGATAGAGAATGAAATGGGATTGGTGTGATAGAAAATGAAATATGGATTGGTGTGATAGAAGAGAATGAAATAGGATTGGTGTGATAGAAGAGAATGAAATGGGATTGGTGTGATAGAGAATGAAATGTAATTGATGTGATAGAAGAGATGAAATGGGATTAGTGTAATAGAAGAGAATGAAATGGGATTGGTGTGACAGAAGAGAATGAAATGGGATTGGTGTGACAGAAGAGAATGAAATGGGATTGGTGTGATAAAGAATGAAATGGGTTTGGTGTAATGGAAGAGAATAAAATGGGATTGGTCTGACAGAAGAGAATGAAATGGTATTGGTGTGATAGAGAATGAAATGGGATTGGTGTAATAGAAGGGACTAAAATTGGATTTGTCTGACAGAAGAGCATGAAATGGGATTGGTGTGATAGAGGAGAATGAAGTGGGATTGGCGTGATACAAGAGATGAAATGGGATTGGTGTGATAGGGAATCAAATGGGATTAGTGTGATGGAGAATGAAATGGGATTGGTGTGATAACGAATGAAATGGGACGAGTGCGATAGGACAGAATGAAATGGGATTGGTGTAATAGAAGAGAATGAAATGGGACTGGTGTGATAGAAAATGAAATATGGATTGGTGTGATAGGAGAGAATGAAATAGGATTGGTGTGATAGAAGAGAATGAAATGGGATTGGTGTGATAGAGAATGAAATGGCATTGATGTGATAGAGAATGAAATGGGATTGGTGTGATAGAGAATAAAATGGGATTGGTGTGATAGAAAATGAAATATGGATTGGTGTGATAGAAGAGAATGAAATGGGGTTTGTGTGATAGAGAATGAAATGGGAATGGTGTGATAGCGAAAGAAGTGGAACTGATGTGACAGAAGGGAATGAAATGGCATTAGTGTGATAGAGAATGAAATGGGATTTGTGTGACAGAATAGAATGACATTGGCTTGGTGTAATAGAGAATGAAATATGGATTGGTGTAATAGAAGAGATGAAATGGGATTGGTGTGATAGAGAATGAAATGGGATTGGTGTGATAGAAGAGAATGAAATAGGATTGGTGTGATAGAAGAGAATGAAATGGGATTGGTGTGATAGAGAATGAAATAGGATTGGTGTGATAGAGAATGAAATGGGTTTGGTGTAATGGAAGAGAATAAAATGGGATTGGTCTGACAGAAGAGAATGAAATGGTATTGGTGTGATAGAGAATGAAATGGGATTGGTGTAATAGAAGAGACTAAATTTGCATTTGTCTGACAGAAGTGCATGAAATGGGATTGGTGTGATAGAGGAGAATGAAGTGGGATTGGTGTGATACAAGAGATGAAATGGGATTGGTGTGATAGAGAATCAAATGGGATTAGTGTGATAGAGAATGAAATGGGATTGGTGTGATAACGAATGAAATGGGACTAGTGCGATAAGAGAGAATGAAATGGGATTGGTGTAATAGAAGAGAATGAAATGGGACTGGCGTGACAGAAGAGAATGAAATGGGATTGGTGTGATAGAGAATGAAATGGGATTGGTGTAATAGAAGAGAATAAAATGGGATTGGTCTGTGAGAAGAGAATGAAATGGGATTGGTGTGATAGAGAATGAAATGGGATTGGTGTGATAGAGAATGAAATGGGATTGGTGTGATAGAAAATGAAATATGGATTGGTGTGTTAGAAGAGAATGAAATAGGATTGGTGTGATAGAAGAGAATGAAATGGGATTGGTGTGATAGAGAAGACATAGGATTGTTGTGATAGAAGAGAATGAAATGTGATTGGTTTGATAGAGAATGAAATGGGATTGGTGTGATTGAGGAGAAAGAAATGGGATTGGTGTGATAGAAGAGAATGAAATAGGATTGGTGTGACAGAAGAGACTGAACTGGGATTGCTGTGATAGAGTATGAAATGGGATTGGTGTAATAGAGAATGAAATATGGATTGGTGTAATAGAAGAGATGAAATGGTATTGGTGTGATAGAGAATGAAATGGGATTGGTGTGATAGAGAATGAAATGGGATTGGTGTGATAGAGAATGAAATGGGATTGGTGTAATAGAGAATGGAATATGGATTGGTGTACTTGAAGAGATGAAATGGGATTGGTGTGATAGAGAATGAAATGGGATTGGTGTGATAGAAAATGCAATATGGATTGGTGTGATAGGAGAGAATGAAATAGGATTGGTGTGATAGAAGAGAATGAAATGGGATTGGTGTGATAGAGAATGAAATGGCATTGATGTGATAGAGAATGAAATGGGATTGGTGTGATAGAGAATGAAATGGGATTGGTGTGATAGAAAATGAAATATGGATTGGTGTGATAGAAGAGAATGAAATGGGATTGGTGTGATAGAGGATAGTGAAGTGGGATTGGTGTGATACGAGAGGTGAAATGGGATTGGTATGTTAGAAGAAAATGAAAAAGAATTGGTGTGCTAGAAGAGAATGAAACGTGATTGGTGTGATAGAGAATGAAATGGGAATGGTGTGATAGTGAAAGAAGTGGGACTGATGTGAAAGAAGAGAATGAAATTGGATTTGTGTGACAGAATAGAATGAAATGCGATTTGTGTAAGAGAGAATGAAATATGGATTGGTGTAATAGAAGAGATGAAATGGGATTGATGTAATAGAAGAGAATGAAATCGGATTGGAGTGATAGAAGAGCTGAAATGGGATTGGTGTAATAAAAGAGTATGAAATGGGATTGTTGTGATAGAGAATAAAATGGGATTCGTGTGACAGAAGAGAATGAAATGGCATTGTTGTGATAGAAGAGAATGAAATGTGATTTGGTTTGAAAGAGAATGAAATGGGATTGGTGTGATTGAGGAGAAAGAAATGGGATTGGTGTGATAGAAGAGAATGAAATGGGATTTTTGTTATAGAGAATGAAATGGGAATGGTGTGACAGAAGAGAATGAAATGAGATTGGTGTGATAGAGAATGAAATGGGATTGGTGTGACAGACGAGAATGAAATGGAATTGGTGGGATAGAGAATGAAACGGGATTGGTGTGATTGAAGAAAATGAAATGAGACTGGTGTGATAGAAGAGAATGAAGTGGGATTGGTGTGATAGAAGAGAATGAAGTGGGATTGGTGTGATGGAGCAGAATGAAATGGGATGGTGTGATTGAGAATAAAATGGGATTGGTGTGCTGGAAGAGATGAAATGGGACTAGTGTGATAGAGAGTGAAATGGGATTAGTGTGATAGAAGAGAATGCAATGGGGTTTGTGTGATAGAGAATGAAATGGGAATGGTGTGATAGCGAAAGAAGTGGAACTGATGTGACAGAAGGGAATGAAATGGCATTAGTGTGATAGAGAATGAAATGGGATTGGTGTAATAGAGAATGAAATATGGATTGGTGTAATAGAGGAGATGAAATGGGATTGGTGTGATAGAGAATGAAATGGGATTGGTGTGATAGAAAATGAAATATGGATTGGTGTGATAGAAGAGAATGAAATAGGATTGGTGTGATAGAAGAGAATGAAATGGGTTTAGTGCGATAGAGAATGAAATGGGAATGGTGTGATAGCGAAAGAAGTGGGACTGATGTGACAGAAGGGAATGAAATGCTATTAGTGTGATTGAGAATGAAATGGGATTTGTGTGACAGAATAGAATGAAATTGGCTTGGTGTAATAGAGAATGAAATATGGATTGGTGTAATAGAAGAGATGAAATGGGATTGGTGTGATATAGAATGAAATGGGATTGGTGTGATAGAAAATGAAATATGGATTGGTGTGATAGAAGAGAATGAAATAGGATTGGTGTGATAGAAGAGAATGAAATGGGATTGGTGTAATAGAGAATGAAATGGGATTGATGTGATAGAAGAGATGAAATGGGATTAGTGTAATAGAACAGAATGAAATGGGATTGGTGTGACAGAAGAGAATGAAATGGGATTGGTGTGATAGAGAATGAAATGGGTTTGGTGTAATGGAAGAGAATAAAATGGGATTGGTCTGACAGAAGAGAATGAAATGGTATTGGTGTGATAGAGAATGAAATGGGATTGGTGTAATAGAAGGGACTAAAATTGGATTTGTCTGACAGAAGAGCATGAAATGGGATTGGTGTGATAGAAAATGAAATATGGATTGGTGTGATAGAAGAGAATGAAATAGGATTGGTGTGATAGAAGAGAATGAAATGGGATTGGTGTGATAGAGAAGACATAGGATTGTTGTGATAGAAGAGAATGAAATGTGATTGGTTTGATAGAGAATGAAATGGGATTGGTGTGATTGAGGAGAAAGAAATGGGATTGGTGTGATAGAAGAGAATGAAATAGGATTGGTGTGACAGAACAGAATGAAATGGGAATGCTGTGATAGAGTATGAAATAGGATTGGTGTAATAGAGAATGGAATATGGATTGGTGTAATAGAAGAGATGAAATGGTATTGGTTTGATAGAGAATGAAATGGGATTGGTGTGATAGAGAATGAAATGGGATTGGTGTGATAGAGAATGAAATGGGATTGGTGTAATAGAGAATGGAATATGGATTGGTGTACTTGAAGAGATGAAATGGGATTGGTGTGATAGAGAATGGAATGGGATTGGTGTGATAGAAAATGAAATATGGATTGGTGTGATAGGAGAGAATGAAATAGGATTGGTGTGATAGAAGAGAATGAAATAGGATTGGTGTGATAGAGAATGAAATGGGATTGGAGTATTAGAGAATGAAATATGGATTGGTGTAATAAAAGAGATGAAATGGGATTGGTATGATAGAGAATGAAATGGGATTGGTGTGATAGAAAATGAAATATGGATTGGTGTGACAGAAGAGAATGAAATGGGGTTTGTGTGATAGAGAATGAAATGGGAATGGTGTGATAGCGAAAGAACTGGGACTGATGTGACAGAAGGGAATGAAATGGCATTAGTGTGATAGAGAATGAAATGGGATTTGTGTGACAGAATAGAATGAAATGGGATTGGTGTAATAGAGAATGAAATATGGATTGGTGTAATAAAAGAGATGAAATGGGATTGGTGTGATAGAGAATGAAATGGGATTGGTGTGATAGAAAATGAAATATGGATTGGTGTGATAGAAGAGAATGAAATAGGATTGGTGTGATAGAAGAGAATGAAATGGGATTAGTGTGATAGAGAATGAAATGGGAATGGTGTGATAGCGAAAGAAGTGGGACTGATGTGACAGAAGGGAATGAAATGGCATTAGTGTGATAGAGAATGAAATGGGATTTGTGTGACAGAATGGAATGAAATTGGCTTGGTGTAATAGAGAATGAAATATGGATTGGTGTAATAGAAGAGATGAAATGGGATTGGTGTGATAGAGAATGAAATGTGATTGGTGTGATAGAAAATGAAATATGGATTGGTGTGATAGAAGAGAATGAAATAGGATTGGTGTGATAGAAGAGAATGAAATGGGATTGGTGTGATAGAGAATGAAATGGGATTGATGTGATAGAAGAGATGAAATGGGATTAGTGTAATAGAAGAGAATAAAATGGGATTGGTGTGACAGAAGAGAATGAAATGGGATTGGTGTGATAGAGAATGAAATTGGTTTGGTGTAATGGAAGAGAATAAAATGGGATTGGACTGACAGAAGAGAATGAAATGGTATTGGTGTGATAGAGAATGAAATGGGATTGGTGTAATAGAAGGGACTAAAATTTGATTTGTCTGACAGAAGAGCATGATATGGAATTGGTGTGATAGAGGAGAATGAAGTGGGATTGGTGTGATACAAGAGATGAAATGTTATTGGTGTGATAGAGAATCAAATGGGATCAGTGTGATAGAGAATGAAATGGGATTGGTGTGATAACGAATGAAATGGGACTAGTGCGATAGGAGAGAATGAAATGGGATTGGTGTAATAGAAGAGAATGAAATGGGACTGGTGTGACAGAAGTGAATGAAATGGGATTGGTGTGATAGAGAATGAAATGGGATTGCTGTAATAGAAGAGAATAAAATGGGATTGGTCTGTGAGAAGAGAATGAAATGGGATTGGTGTGATAGAGAATGAAATGGGATTGGTGTGATAGAGAATGAAATGCGATTGGTGGGATAGAAAATGAAATATGGATTGGTGTGGTAGAAGAGAATGAAATAGGATTGGTGTGATAGAAGAGAATGAAATGGGATTGGTGTGATAGAGAAGACATATGATTGTTGTGATAGAAGAGAATGAAATGTGATTGGTTTGATAGAGAATGAAATGGGATTGGTGTGATTGAGGAGAAAGAAATGGGATTGGTGTGATAGAAGAGAATGAAATAGGATTGGTGTGACAGAAGAGAATGAAATGGGAATGCTGTGATAGAGTATGAAATGGGATTGGTGTAATAGAGAATGGAATATGGATTGGTGTAATAGAAGAGATGAAATGGTATTGGTTTGATAGAGAATGAAATGGGATTGGTGTGATAGAGAATGGAATGGGATTGGTGTGATAGAAAATGAAATATGGATTGGTGTGATAGGAGAGAATGAAATGGCATTGATGTGATAGAGAATGAAATGGGATTGGTGTGATAGAGAATGAAATGGGATTGGTGTATTAGGGCATGAAATATGGATTGGTGTAATAAAAGAGATGAAATGGGATTGGTATGATAGAGAATGAAATGGGATTGGTGTGATAGAAAATGAAATATGGATTGGTGTGATAGAAGAGAATGAAATGGGGTTTTTTGTGATAGAGAATGAAATGGGAATGGTGTGATAGCGAAAGAAGTGGAACTGATGTGACAGAAGGGAATGAAATGGCATTAGTGTGATAGAGAATGAAATGGGATTGGTGTAATAGAGAATGAAATATGGATTGGTGTGATAGAAGAGAATGAAATAGGATTGGTGTGATAGAAGAGAATGAAATGGGATTAGTGTGATAGAGAATGAAATGGGAATGGTGTGATAGCGAAAGAAGTGGGACTGATGTGACAGAAGGGAATGAAATGGCATTGGTGTGATAGAGAATGAAATGGGATTTGTGTGACAGAATAGAATGAAATTGGCTTGGTGTAATAGAGAATGAGATATGGATTGGTGTAATAGAAGAGATGAAATGGGATTGGTGTGATAGAGAATGAAATGTGATTGGTGTGATAGAAAATGAAATATGGATTGGTGTGATAGAAGAGAATGAAATAGGATTGGTGTGATAGAAGAGAATGAAATGGGATTGGTGTGACAGAAGAGAATGAAATGGGATTGGTGTGATAGAGAATGAAATGGGTTTGGTGTAATCGAGAATGGAATATGGATTGGTGCACTTGAAGAGATGAAATGGGATTGCTGTGATAGAGAATGAAATGGGATTGGTGTGATAGAAAAGGAAATATGGATTGGTGTTATAGGAGAGAATGAAATAGGATTGGTGTGAAAGAAGAGAATGAAATGGGATTGGTGTGATAGAGAATGAAATGGCATTGATGTGATAGAGAATGAAATGGGATTGGTGTAATAGAGAATGAAATGGGATTGGTGTATTAGAGAATGAAATGTGGATTGGTGTAATAAAAGAGATGAAATGGGATTGGTATGATAGAGAATGAAATGGGATTGGTGTGATAGAAAATGAAATATGGATTGGTGTGATAGAAGAGAATGAAATGGGATTGGTGTGATAGAGGATAGTGAAGTGGGATTGGTGTGATACAAGAGGTGAAATGGGATTGGTATGTTAGAAGAAAATGAAAAAGAATTGGTGTGCTAGAAGAGAATGAAACGTGATTTGTGTGATAGAGAATGAAATGGGAATGGTGTGATAGCAAAAGAAGTGGGACTGATGTGACAGAAGAGAATGAAATTGGATTTGTGTGACAGATTAGAATGAAATGCGATTTGTGTAATAGAGAATGAAATATGGATTGGTGTAATAGAAGAGATGAACTGGGATTGATGTAATAGAAGAGAATGAAATCGGATTGGAGTGATAGAAGAGCTGAAATGGGATTGGTGTAATAAAAGAGTATGAAATGGGATTGGTGTGATAGAGAATAAAATGGGATTGGTGTGACAGAAGAGAATGAAACAGCATTGTTGTGATAGAAGAGAATGAAATGGTATTTGGTTTGAAAGAGAATGAAATGGGATTGGTGTGATTGAGGAGAAAGAAATAGGATTGGTGTGATAGAAGAGAATGAAACGGGATTTTTGTTATAGAGAATGAAATGGGAATGGTGTGACAGAAGAGAATGAAATGGGATTGGTGTGATAGAAGAGAATGAAATGGGATTTTTGTTATAGAGAATGAAATGGGAATGGTGTGACAGAAGAGAATGAAATGGGATTGGTGTGATAGAGAATGAAACGGGATTGGTGTGATTGAAGAAAATGAAATGAGACTGGTGTGATAGAAGAGAATGAGGTGGGATTGGTGTGATAGAAGAGAATGAAGTGGGATTGGTGTGATAGAAGAGAATGAAATGGGATTGGTGTGATGGAGCAGAATGAAATTGGATGGTGTGATTGAGAATAAAATGGGATTGGTGTGCTGGAAGAGATGAAATGGGATTGGTGTGATAGCGAATGAAATGGGATTGGTGTGATAGAGAATGAAATATGGATTGGTGTAATAGAAGAGATGAAATGGGATTCGTGTGATAGAGAATGAAACGGGATTGGTGTGATAGAAAATGAAATATGGATTGGTGTGTTAGAAGAGAATGATATCGGATTGGTGTGATAGAAAAGAATGAAATGGGATTAGAGTGATAGAGAATGAAATGGGAATGGTGTGATAGCGAAAGAAGTGGGAATGATGTGACAGAAGGGAATGAAATGGCATTAGTGTGATAGAGAATGAAATGGGATTTGTGTGACAGAATAGAATGAAATGGGATTGGTGTAATAGAGAATGAAATATGGATTGGTGTAATAGAAGAGATGAAATGGGATTGGTGTGATAGAGAATGAAATATGGATTGGTGTGATAGAAGAGAATGATATAGGATTGGTGTGATAGAAGAGAATGAAATGGGATTGGTGTGATAGAGAATGAAATGGGATTATTGTGACAGAGAATGAAATGAGATTGGTGTGATAGCGAATGAAATGGGACTAGTGTGATAGGAGAGAATGAAATGGGATTGGTGTGATAGAGAATGAAATGGGATTGGTGTAATAGAAGAGAATAAAATGGGATTGGTCTGTGAGAAGAGAATGAAATGGGATTGGTTTGATAGAGAATGAAATGGGATTGGTGTGATAGGGAATGAAATGGGATTGGTGTGATAGAAAAGGAAATATGGATTGGTGTGATAGAAGAGAATGAAATAGGATTGGTGTGATAGAGAATGAAATGGGATTGGTGTGATAGAGAATGAAATGGGATCGGTGTGATAGAGAAGACATAGGATTGTTGTGATAGAAGAGAATGAAATGTGATTGGTGTGATAGAGAATGAAATGGGATTGGTGTGATTGAGGAGAAAGAAATGGGATTGGTGTGATAGAAGAGGATGAAATAGGATTGGTGTGACTGAGGAGAATGAAATGGGATTGGTGTGATAGAGAATGAAATGGGATTGGTGTGAAAGACAAGAATGAAATGGGATTGGTGTGATAGAGAAATGAACGGGATTGGTGTGATTGAAGAAAATGAAATGGGATTGGTGTGATAGAAGAGAATGAAATAGGATTGGTGTGACAGAAGGGAATGAAATGGCATTAGTGTTATAGAGAATGAAATGGGATTGGTGTGACAGAATAGAATGAAATTGGTTTGGTGTAATAGAGAATGAAATATGGATTGGTGTAATAGAAGAGATGAAATGGGATTGGTGTGATAGAGAATGAAATGGGATTGGTGTGATAGAAAATGAAATATGGATTGGTGTGATAGAAGAGAATGAAATAGGATTGGTGTGATAGAAGAGAATGAAATGGGATTGGTGTGATAGAGAATGAAATGGGATTGGTGTGACACAAGAGAATGAAATGGGATTGGTGTGATAGAGAATGAAATGGGTTTGGTGTAATGGAAGAGAATAAAATGGGATTGGTCTGACAGAAGAGAATGAAATGGGATTGGTGTAACAGAACAGACTAAAATGGGATTTGTCTGACAGAAGAGCATGAAATGGGATTGGTGTGATAGAGGAGAATGAAGTGGGAGTGGTGTGATACAAGAGATGAAATGGGATTGGTGTGATAGAGAATCAAATGGGATTAGTGTGATAGAGAATGAAATGGGAATGGTGTGACAGAAGAGAATGAAATGGGATTGGTGTGATAGAGAATGAAACGGGATTGGTGTGATTGAAGAAAATGAAATGAGACTGGTGTGATAGAAGAGAATGAGGTGGGATTGGTGTGATAGAAGAGAATGAAGTGGGATTGGTGTGATAGAAGAGAATGAAATGGGATTGGTGTGATGGAGCAGAATGAAATGGGATGGTGTGATTGAGAATAAAATGGGATTGGTGTGCTGGAAGAGATGAAGTGGGATTGGTGTGATAGCGAATGAAATGGGATTGGTGTGATAGAGAATGAAATATGGATTGGTGTAATAGAAGAGATGAAATGGGATTCGTGTGATAGAGAATGAAATGGGATTGGTGTGATAGAAAATGAAATATGGATTGGTGTGTTAGAAGAGAATGATATCGGATTGGTGTGATAGAAAAGAATGAAATGGGATTAGAGTGATAGAGAATGAAATGGGAATGGTGTGATAGCGAAAGAAGTGGGAATGATGTGAGAGAAGGGAATGAAATGGCATTAGTGTGATAGAGAATGAAATGGGATTTGTGTGACAGAATAGAATGAAATGGGATTGGTGTGATAGAGAATGAAATATGGATTGGTGTGATAGAAGAGATGAAATGGGATTGGTGTGATAGAGAATGAAATAGGATTGGTGTGATAGAAGAGAATGAAATGGGATTGGTGTGATAGAGAATGAAATGGGATTGATGTGATAGAAGAGATGAAATGGGATTAGTGTAATTGAAGAGAATGAAATGGGATTGGAGTGACAGAAGAGAATGAAATGGGATTGGTGTGATAGAGAATGAAATGGGATTATTGTGATAGAGAATGAAATGAGATTGGTGTGATAGCGAATGAAATGGGACTAGTGTGATAGGAGAGAATGAAATGGGATTGGTGTGATAGAGAATGAAATGGGATTGGTGTAATAGAAGAGAATAAAATGGGATTGGTCTGTGAGAAGAGAATGAAATGGGATTGGTTTGATAGAGAATGAAATGGGATTGGTGTGATAGGGAATGAAATGGGATTGGTGTGATAGAAAAGGAAATATGGATTGGTGTGATAGAAGAGAATGAAATAGGATTGGTGTGATAGAGAATGAAATGGGATTGGTGTGATAGAGAATGAAATGGGATCGGTGTGATAGAGAAGACATAGGATTGTTGTGATAGAAGAGAATGAAATGTGATTGGTGTGATAGAGAATGAAATGGGATTGGTGTGATTGAGGAGAAAGAAATGGGATTGGTGTGATAGAAGAGAATGAAATAGGATTGGTGTGACTGAAGAGAATGAAATGGGATTGGTGTGATAGAGAATGAAATGGGATTGGTGTGAAAGACAAGAATGAAATGGGATTGGTGTGATAGAGAAATGAACGGGATTGGTGTGATTGAAGAAAATGAAATGGGATTGGTGTGATAGAAGAGAATGAAATAGGATTGGTGTGACTGAAGAGAATGAAATGGGATTGGTGTGATAGAGAATGAAATGGGATTGGTGTGAAAGACAAGAATGAAATGGGATTGGTGTGATAGAGAAATGAACGGGATTGGTGTGATTGAAGAAAATGAAATGGGATTGGTGTGATAGAAGAGAATGAAATAGGATTGGTGTGATAGAAAAGAATGAAATGGGATTAGAGTGATAGAGAATGAAATGGGAATGGTGTGATAGCGAAAGAAGTGGGAATGATGTGAGAGAAGGGAATGAAATGGCATTAGTGTGATAGAGAATGAAATGGGATTTGTGTGACAGAATAGAATGAAATGGGATTGGTGTGATAGAGAATGAAATATGGATTGGTGTGATAGAAGAGATGAAATGGGATTGGTGTGATAGAGAATGAAATAGGATTGGTGTGATAGAAGAGAATGAAATGGGATTGGTGTGATAGAGAATGAAATGGGATTGATGTGATAGAAGAGATGAAATGGGATTAGTGTAATTGAAGAGAATGAAATGGGATTGGAGTGACAGAAGAGAATGAAATGGGATTGGTGTGATAGAGAATGAAATGGGATTATTGTGATAGAGAATGAAATGAGATTGGTGTGATAGCGAATGAAATGGGACTAGTGTGATAGGAGAGAATGAAATGGGATTGGTGTGATAGAGAATGAAATGGGATTGGTGTAACAGAAGAGAATAAAATGGGATTGGTCTGTGAGAAGAGAATGAAATGGGATTGGTTTGATAGAGAATGAAATGGGATTGGTGTGATAGGGAATGAAATGGGATTGGTGTGATAGAAAAGGAAATATGGATTGGTGTGATAGAAGAGAATGAAATAGGATTGGTGTGATAGAGAATGAAATGGGATTGGTGTGATAGAGAATGAAATGGGATCGGTGTGATAGAGAAGACATAGGATTGTTGTGATAGAAGAGAATGAAATGTGATTGGTGTGATAGAGAATGAAATGGGATTGGTGTGATTGAGGAGAAAGAAATGGGATTGGTGTGATAGAAGAGGATGAAATAGGATTGGTGTGACTGAAGAGAATGAAATGGGATTGGTGTGATAGAGAATGAAATGGGATTGGTGTGAAAGACAAGAATGAAATGGGATTGGTGTGATAGAGAAATGAACGGGATTGGTGTGATTGAAGAAAATGAAATGGGATTGGTGTGATAGAAGAGAATGAAATAGGATTGGTGTGACAGAAGGGAATGAAATGGCATTAGTGTTATAGAGAATGAAATGGGATTTGTGTGACAGAATAGAATGAAATTGGTTTGGTGTAATAGAGAATGAAATATGGATTGGTGTAATAGAAGAGATGAAATGGGATTGGTGTGATAGAGAATGAAATGGGATTGGTGTGATAGAAAATGAAATATGGATTGGTGTGATAGAAGAGAATGAAATAGGATTGGTGTGATAGAAGAGAATGAAATGGGATTGGTGTGATAGAGAATGAAATGGGATTGGTGTGACACAAGAGAATGAAATGGGATTGGTGTGATAGAGAATGAAATGGGTTTGGTGTAATGGAAGAGAATAAAATGGGATTGGTCTGACAGAAGAGAATGAAATGGGATTGGTGTAACAGAACAGACTAAAATGGGATTTGTCTGACAGAAGAGCATGAAATGGGATTGGTGTGATAGAGGAGAATGAAGTGGGAGTGGTGTGATACAAGAGATGAAATGGGATTGGTGTGATAGAGAATCAAATGGGATTAGTGTGATAGAGAATGAAATGGGATTGGTGTGATAGAGAATGAAATGGGATTGGTGTGATAGAAAATGAAATATGGATTGGTGTGATAGAAGAGAATGAAATAGGATTGGTGTGATAGTAGAGAATGAAATGGGATTGGTGTGATAGAAGAGAATGAAATGGGATTGGTGTGATAGAGAAGACATAGGATTGTTGTGAGAAGAGAATGAAATGTGATTGGTTTGATAGAGAATGAAATGGGATTGGTGTGATTGAGGAAAAAGAAATGGGATTGGTGTGATAGAAGAGAATGAAATAGGATTGGTGTGACAGAAGAAAATGAAATGGGATTGGTGTGATAGAAAATGAAATGGGATTGGTGTGATAGAGAATGAAATGGGATTGGTGTAATAGAGAATGGAGTATGGATTGGAGTAATAGAAGAGATGAAATGGTATTGGTGTGATAGAGAATGAAATGGGATTGGTATGATAGAAAATGAAATATGGATTGGTGTGATAGGAGAGAATGAAATAGGATTGGTGTGATAGAAGTGAATGAAATGGGATTGGTGTGATAGAGAATGAAATGGGATTGATGTGATAGAGAATGAAATGGGATTGGTGTGATAGAGAATGGAATGGGATTGGTGTGATAGAAAATGAAATATGGATTGGTGTGATAGGAGAGAATGAAATAGGATTGGTGTGATAGAAGAGAATGAAATGGGATTGGTGTGATAGAGAATGAAATGGCATTGATGTGATAGAGAATGAAATGGGATTGGTGTGATAGAGAATGAAATGGGATTGGTGTATTAGAGAATGAAATATGGATTGGTGTAATAAAAGAGATGAAATAGGATTGGTATGATAGAGAATGAAATAGGATTGGTGTGATAGAAAATGAAATATGGATTGGTGTGATAGAAGAGAATGAAATGGGGTTTGTGTGATAGAGAATGAAATGGGAATGGTGTGATAGCGAAAGAAGTGGATCTGATGTGACAGAAGGGAATGAAATGGCATTAGTGTGATAGAGAATGAAATGGGATTGGTGTAATAGAGAATGAAATATGGATTGGTGTAACAGAAGAGATGAAATGGGATTGGTGTGATAGAGAATGAAATGGGATTGGTGTGATAGAAAATGAAATATGGATTGGTGTGATAGAAGAGAATGAAATAGGATTGGTGTGATAGAGAATGAAATGGGATTAGTGTGATAGAGAATGAAATGGGAATGGTGTGATAGCGAAAGAAGTGGGACTGATGTGACAGAAGGGAATGAAATGGCATTAGTGTGATAGAGAATGAAATGGGATTTGTGTGACAGAATAGAATGAAATTGGCTTGGTGTAATAGAGAATGAAATATGGATTGGTGTAATAGAAGAGATGAAATGGGATTGGTGTGATAGAGAATGAAATATGGATTGGTGTGATCGAAGAGAATGATATAGGATTGGTGTGATAGAAGAGAATGAAATGGGATTGGTGTGATAGAGAATGAAATGGGATTGATGTGATAGAAGAGATGAAATGGGATTAGTGTAATTGAAGAGAATGAAATGGGATTGGAGTGACAGAAGAGAATGAAATGGGATTGGTGTGATAGAGAATGAAATGGGATTATTGTGATAGAGAATGAAATGGGAATGGTGTGACAGAAGAGAATGAAATGGGATTGGTGTGATAGAGAATGAAACGGGATTGGTGTGATTGAAGAAAATGAAATGAGACTGGTGTGATAGAAGAGAATGAGGTGGGATTGGTGTGATAGAAGAGAATGAAGTGGGATTGGTGTGATAGAAGAGAATGAAATGGGATTGGTGTGATGGAGCAGAATGAAATGGGATGGTGTGATTGAGAATAAAATGGGATTGGTGTGCTGGAAGAGATGAAATGGGATTGGTGTGATGGCGAATGAAATGGGATTGCTGTGATAGAGAATGAAATATGGATTGGTGTAATAGAAGAGATGAAATGGGATTCGTGTGATAGAGAATGAAATGGGATTGGTGTGATAGAAAATGAAATATGGATTGGTGTGTTAGAAGAGAATGATATCGGATTGGTGTGATAGAAAAGAATGAAATGGGATTAGAGTGATAGAGAATGAAATGGGAATGGTGTGATAGCGAAAGAAGTGGGAATGATGTGACAGAAGGGAATGAAATGGCATTAGTGTGATAGAGAATGAAATGGGATTTGTGTGACAGAATAGAATGAAATGGGATTGGTGTAATAGAGAATGAAATATGGATTGGTGTAATAGAAGAGATGAAATGGGATTGGTGTGATAGAGAATGAAATATGGATTGGTGTGATAGAAGAGAATGATATAGGATTGGTGTGATAGAAGAGAATGAAATGGGATTGGTGTGATAGAGAATGTAATGGGATTGATGTGATAGAAGAGATGAAAGGGGATTAGTGTAATTGAAGAGAATGAAATGGGATTGGAGTGACAGAAGAGAATGAAATGGGATTGGTGTGATAGAGAATGAAATGGGATTATTGTGATAGAGAATGAAATTAGATTGGTGTGATAGCGAATGAAATGGGACTAGTGTGATAGGAGAGAATGAAATGGGATTGGCGTGATAGAGAATGAAATGGGATTGGTGTAATAGAAGAGAATAAAATGGGATTGGTCTGTGAGAAGAGAATGAAATGGGATTGGTTTGATAGAGAATGAAATGGGATTGGTGTGATAGGGAATGAAATGGGATTGGTGTGATAGAAAAGGAAATATGGATTGGTGTGATAGAAGAGAATGAAATAGGATTGGTGTGATAGAGAATGAAATGGGATTGGTGTGATAGAGAATGAAATGGGATCGGTGTGATAGAGAAGACATAGGATTGTTGTGATAGAAGAGAATGAAATGTGATTGGTGTGATAGAGAATGAAATGGGATTGGTGTGATTGAGGAGAAAGAAATGGGATTGGTGTGATAGAAGAGGATGAAATAGGATTGGTGTGACTGAAGAGAATGAAATGGGATTGGTGTGATAGAGAATGAAATGGGATTGGTGTGAAAGACAAGAATGAAATGGGATTGGTGTGATAGAGAAATGAACGGGATTGGTGTGATTGAAGAAAATGAAATGGGATTGGTGTGATAGAAGAGAATGAAATAGGATTGGTGTGACAGAAGGGAATGAAATGGCATTAGTGTTATAGAGAATGAAATGGGATTTGTGTGACAGAATAGAATGAAATTGGTTTGGTGTAATAGAGAATGAAATATGGATTGGTGTAATAGAAGAGATGAAATGGGATTGGTGTGATAGAGAATGAAATGGGATTGGTGTGATAGAAAATGAAATATGGATTGGTGTGATAGAAGAGAATGAAATAGAATTGGTGTGATAGAAGAGAATGAAATGGGATTGGTGTGATAGAGAATGAAATGGGATTGGTGTGACACAAGAGAATGAAATGGGATTGGTGTGATAGAGAATGAAATGGGTTTGGTGTAATGGAAGAGAATAAAATGGGATTGGTCTGACAGAAGAGAATGAAATGGGATTGGTGTAACAGAACAGACTAAAATGGGATTTGTCTGACAGAAGAGCATGAAATGGGATTGGTGTGATAGAGGAGAATGAAGTGGGAGTGGTGTGATACAAGAGATGAAATGGGATTGGTGTGATAGAGAATCAAATGGGATTAGTGTGATAGAGAATGAAATGGGATTGGTGTGATAGAGAATGAAATGGGATTGGTGTGATAGAAAATGAAATATGGATTGGTGTGATAGAAGAGAATGAAATAGGATTGGTGTGATAGTAGAGAATGAAATGGGATTGGTGTGATAGAAGAGAATGAAATGGGATTGGTGTGATAGAGAAGACATAGGATTGTTGTGAGAAGAGAATGAAATGTGATTGGTTTGATAGAGAATGAAATGGGATTGGTGTGACAGAAGAAAATGAAATGGGATTGGTGTGATAGAAAATGAAATGGGATTGGTGTGATAGAGAATGAAATGGGATTGGTGTAATAGAGAATGGAGTATGGATTGGAGTAATAGAAGAGATGAAATGGTATTGGTGTGATAGAGAATGAAATGGGATTGGTATGATAGAAAATGAAATATGGATTGGTGTGATAGGAGAGAATGAAATAGGATTGGTGTGATAGAAGAGAATGAAATGGGATTGGTGTGATAGAGAATGAAATGGGATTGATGTGATAGAGAATGAAATGGGATTGGTGTGATAGAGAATGGAATGGGATTGGTGTGATAGAAAATGAAATATGGATTGGTGTGATAGGAGAGAATGAAATAGGATTGGTGTGATAGAAGAGAATGAAATGGGATTGGTGTGATAGAGAATGAAATGGCATTGATGTGATAGAGAATGAAATGGGATTGGTGTGATAGAGAATGAAATGGGATTGGTGTATTAGAGAATGAAATATGGATTGGTGTAATAAAAGAGATGAAATAGGATTGGTATGATAGAGAATGAAATAGGATTGGTGTGATAGAAAATGAAATATGGATTGGTGTGATAGAAGAGAATGAAATGGGGTTTGTGTGATAGAGAATGAAATGGGAATGGTGTGATAGCGAAAGAAGTGGATCTGATGTGACAGAAGGGAATGAAATGGCATTAGTGTGATAGAGAATGAAATGGGATTGGTGTAATAGAGAATGAAATATGGATTGGTGTAACAGAAGAGATGAAATGGGATTGGTGTGATAGAGAATGAAATGGGATTGGTGTGATAGAAAATGAAATATGGATTGGTGTGATAGAAGAGAATGAAATAGGATTGGTGTGATAGAGAATGAAATGGGATTAGTGTGATAGAGAATGAAATGGGAATGGTGTGATAGCGAAAGAAGTGGGACTGATGTGACAGAAGGGAATGAAATGGCATTAGTGTGATAGAGAATGAAATGGGATTTGTGTGACAGAATAGAATGAAATTGGCTTGGTGTAATAGAGAATGAAATATGGATTGGTGTAATAGAAGAGATGAAATGGGATTGGTGTGATAGAGAATGAAATATGGATTGGTGTGATCGAAGAGAATGATATAGGATTGGTGTGATAGAAGAGAATGAAATGGGATTGGTGTGATAGAGAATGAAATGGGATTGATGTGATAGAAGAGATGAAATGGGATTAGTGTAATTGAAGAGAATGAAATGGGATTGGAGTGACAGAAGAGAATGAAATGGGATTGGTGTGATAGAGAATGAAATGGGATTATTGTGATAGAGAATGAAATGGGAATGGTGTGACAGAAGAGAATGAAATGGGATTGGTGTGATAGAGAATGAAACGGGATTGGTGTGATTGAAGAAAATGAAATGAGACTGGTGTGATAGAAGAGAATGAGGTGGGATTGGTGTGATAGAAGAGAATGAAGTGGGATTGGTGTGATAGAAGAGAATGAAATGGGATTGGTGTGATGGAGCAGAATGAAATGGGATGGTGTGATTGAGAATAAAATGGGATTGGTGTGCTGGAAGAGATGAAATGGGATTGGTGTGATGGCGAATGAAATGGGATTGGTGTGATAGAGAATGAAATATGGATTGGTGTAATAGAAGAGATGAAATGGGATTCGTGTGATAGAGAATGAAATGGGATTGGTGTGATAGAAAATGAAATATGGATTGGTGTGTTAGAAGAGAATGATATCGGATTGGTGTGATAGAAAAGAATGAAATGGGATTAGAGTGATAGAGAATGAAATGGGAATGGTGTGATAGCGAAAGAAGTGGGAATGATGTGACAGAAGGGAATGAAATGGCATTAGTGTGATAGAGAATGAAATGGGATTTGTGTGACAGAATAGAATGAAATGGGATTGGTGTAATAGAGAATGAAATATGGATTGGTGTAATAGAAGAGATGAAATGGGATTGGTGTGATAGAGAATGAAATATGGATTGGTGTGATAGAAGAGAATGATATAGGATTGGTGTGATAGAAGAGAATGAAATGGGATTGGTGTGATAGAGAATGTAATGGGATTGATGTGATAGAAGAGATGAAAGGGGATTAGTGTAATTGAAGAGAATGAAATGGGATTGGAGTGACAGAAGAGAATGAAATGGGATTGGTGTGATAGAGAATGAAATGGGATTATTGTGATAGAGAATGAAATTAGATTGGTGTGATAGCGAATGAAATGGGACTAGTGTGATAGGAGAGAATGAAATGGGATTGGCGTGATAGAGAATGAAATGGGATTGGTGTAATAGAAGAGAATAAAATGGGATTGGTCTGTGAGAAGAGAATGAAATGGGATTGGTTTGATAGAGAATGAAATGGGATTGGTGTGATAGGGAATGAAATGGGATTGGTGTGATAGAAAAGGAAATATGGATTGGTGTGATAGAAGAGAATGAAATAGGATTGGTGTGATAGAGAATGAAATGGGATTGGTGTGATAGAGAATGAAATGGGATCGGTGTGATAGAGAAGACATAGGATTGTTGTGATAGAAGAGAATGAAATGTGATTGGTGTGATAGAGAATGAAATGGGATTGGTGTGATTGAGGAGAAAGAAATGGGATTGGTGTGATAGAAGAGGATGAAATAGGATTGGTGTGACTGAAGAGAATGAAATGGGATTGGTGTGATAGAGAATGAAATGGGATTGGTGTGAAAGACAAGAATGAAATGGGATTGGTGTGATAGAGAAATGAACGGGATTGGTGTGATTGAAGAAAATGAAATGGGATTGGTGTGATAGAAGAGAATGAAATAGGATTGGTGTGACAGAAGGGAATGAAATGGCATTAGTGTTATAGAGAATGAAATGGGATTTGTGTGACAGAATAGAATGAAATTGGTTTGGTGTAATAGAGAATGAAATATGGATTGGTGTAATAGAAGAGATGAAATGGGATTGGTGTGATAGAGAATGAAATGGGATTGGTGTGATAGAAAATGAAATATGGATTGGTGTGATAGAAGAGAATGAAATAGAATTGGTGTGATAGAAGAGAATGAAATGGGATTGGTGTGATAGAGAATGAAATGGGATTGGTGTGACACAAGAGAATGAAATGGGATTGGTGTGATAGAGAATGAAATGGGTTTGGTGTAATGGAAGAGAATAAAATGGGATTGGTCTGACAGAAGAGAATGAAATGGGATTGGTGTAACAGAACAGACTAAAATGGGATTTGTCTGACAGAAGAGCATGAAATGGGATTGGTGTGATAGAGGAGAATGAAGTGGGAGTGGTGTGATACAAGAGATGAAATGGGATTGGTGTGATAGAGAATCAAATGGGATTAGTGTGATAGAGAATGAAATGGGATTGGTGTGATAGAGAATGAAATGGGATTGGTGTGATAGAAAATGAAATATGGATTGGTGTGATAGAAGAGAATGAAATAGGATTGGTGTGATAGTAGAGAATGAAATGGGATTGGTGTGATAGAAGAGAATGAAATGGGATTGGTGTGATAGAGAAGACATAGGATTGTTGTGAGAAGAGAATGAAATGTGATTGGTTTGATAGAGAATGAAATGGGATTGGTGTGACAGAAGAAAATGAAATGGGATTGGTGTGATAGAAAATGAAATGGGATTGGTGTGATAGAGAATGAAATGGGATTGGTGTAATAGAGAATGGAGTATGGATTGGAGTAATAGAAGAGATGAAATGGTATTGGTGTGATAGAGAATGAAATGGGATTGGTATGATAGAAAATGAAATATGGATTGGTGTGATAGGAGAGAATGAAATAGGATTGGTGTGATAGAAGAGAATGAAATGGGATTGGTGTGATAGAGAATGAAATGGGATTGATGTGATAGAGAATGAAATGGGATTGGTGTGATAGAGAATGGAATGGGATTGGTGTGATAGAAAATGAAATATGGATTGGTGTGATAGGAGAGAATGAAATAGGATTGGTGTGATAGAAGAGAATGAAATGGGATTGGTGTGATAGAGAATGAAATGGCATTGATGTGATAGAGAATGAAATGGGATTGGTGTGATAGAGAATGAAATGGGATTGGTGTATTAGAGAATGAAATATGGATTGGTGTAATAAAAGAGATGAAATAGGATTGGTATGATAGAGAATGAAATAGGATTGGTGTGATAGAAAATGAAATATGGATTGGTGTGATAGAAGAGAATGAAATGGGGTTTGTGTGATAGAGAATGAAATGGGAATGGTGTGATAGCGAAAGAAGTGGATCTGATGTGACAGAAGGGAATGAAATGGCATTAGTGTGATAGAGAATGAAATGGGATTGGTGTAATAGAGAATGAAATATGGATTGGTGTAACAGAAGAGATGAAATGGGATTGGTGTGATAGAGAATGAAATGGGATTGGTGTGATAGAAAATGAAATATGGATTGGTGTGATAGAAGAGAATGAAATAGGATTGGTGTGATAGAGAATGAAATGGGATTAGTGTGATAGAGAATGAAATGGGAATGGTGTGATAGCGAAAGAAGTGGGACTGATGTGACAGAAGGGAATGAAATGGCATTAGTGTGATAGAGAATGAAATGGGATTTGTGTGACAGAATAGAATGAAATTGGCTTGGTGTAATAGAGAATGAAATATGGATTGGTGTAATAGAAGAGATGAAATGGGATTGGTGTGATAGAGAATGAAATATGGATTGGTGTGATAGAAGAGAATGATATAGGATTGGTGTGATAGAAGAGAATGAAATGGGATTGGTGTGATAGAGAATGAAATGGGATTGATGTGATAGAAGAGATGAAATGGGATTAGTGTAATTGAAGAGAATGAAATGGGATTGGAGTGACAGAAGAGAATGAAATGGGATTGGTGTGATAGAGAATGAAATGGGATTATTGTGATAGAGAATGAAATGAGATTGGTGTGACAGCGAATGAAATGGGACTAGTGTGATAGGAGAGAATGAAATGGGATTGGTGTGATAGAGAATGAAATGGGATTGGTGTAATAGAAGAGAATAAAATGGGATTGGTCTGTGAGAAGAGAATGAAATGGGATTGGTTTGATAGAGAATGAAATGGGATTGGTGTGACAGAAGAGAATGAAATGGGATTGGTGTGATAGAGATTGAAATGGGTTTGGTGTAATGGAAGAGAATAAAATGGGATTGGTCTGACAGAAGAGAATGAAATGGTATTGGTGTGATAGAGAATGAAATGGGATTGGTGTAATAGAAAGGACTAAAATTTGATTTGTCTGACAGAAGAGCATGAAATGGGATTGGTGTGATAGAGGAGAATGAAGTGGGATTGGTGTGATATAAGAGATGAAATGTTATTGGTGTGATAGAGAATCAAATGGGATTAGTGTGATAGAGAATGAAATGGGATTGGTGTGATAACGAATGAAATGGGACTAGTGCGATAGGAGAGAATGAAATGGGATTGGTGTAATAGAAGAGAATGAAATGGGACTGGTGTGACAGAAGAGAATGAAATGGGATTGGTGTGATAGAGAATGAAATGGGATTGGTGTAATAGAAGAGAATAAAATGGGATTGGTCTGTGAGAAAAGAATGAAATGGGATTGGTGTGATAGAGAATGAAATGGGATTGGTGTGATAGAGAATGAAATGGGATTGGTGTGATGGAGAATGAAATAGGATTGGTGTGATAGAAAATGAAATATGGATTGGTGTGATAGAAGAGAATGAAATGGGATTGGTGTGATAGAGAAGACATATGATTGTTGTGATAGAAGAGAATGAAATGTGATTGGTTTGATAGAGAATGAAATAGGATTGGTGTGATTGAGGAGAATGAAATGGGATTGGTGTGATAGAAGAGGATGAAATAGGATTGGTGTGATAGAGAAGACATATGATTGTTGTGATAGAAGAGAATGAAATGTGATTGGTTTGATAGAGAATGAAATAGGATTGGTGTGATTGAGGAGAATGAAATGGGATTGGTGTGATAGAAGATGATGAAATAGGATTGGTGTGACAGAAGAGAATGAAATGGGAATGCTGTGATAGAGTATGAAATGGGATTGGTGTAATAGAGAATGGAATATGGATTGGTGTAATAGAAGAGATGAAATGGTATTGGTTTGATAGAGAATGAAATGGGATTGGTGTGATAGAGAATGAAATGGGATTGGTGTGATAGAGAATGAAATGGGATTGGTTAATCGAGAATGGAATATGGATTGGTGTACTTGAAGAGATGAAATGGGATTGGTGTGATAGAGAATGAAATGGGATTGGTGTGATAGAAAATGAAATATGGATTGGTGTGATAGGAGAGAATGAAATAGGATTGGTGTGATAGAAGAGAATGAAATGGGATTGGTGTGATAGAGAATGAAATGGCATTGATGTGATAGAGAATGAAATGGGATTGGTGTAATAGAGAATGAAATGGGATTGGTGTATTAGAGAATGAAATATGGATTGGTGTAATAAAAGAGATGAAATGGGATTGGTATGATAGAGAATGAAATGGGATTGGTGTGATAGAAAATGAAATATGGATTGGTGTGATAGAAGAGAATGAAATGGGATTGGTGTGATAGAGGATAGTGAAGTGGGATTGGTGTGATACAAGAGGTGAAATGGGATTGGTATGTTAGAAGAAACTGAAAAAGAATTGGTGTGCTAGAAGAGAATGAAACGTGATTGGTGTGATAGAGAATGAAATGGGAATGGTGTGATAGCGAAAGAAGTGGGACTGATGTGAAAGAAGAGAATGAAATTGGATTTGTGTGACAGAATAGAATGAAATGCGATTTGTGTAATAGAGAATGAAATATGGATTGGTGTAATAGAAGAGATGAACTGGGATTGATGTAATAGAAGAGAATGAAATCGGATTGGAGTGATAGGAGAGCTGAAATGGGATTGGTGTAATAAAAGAGTATGAAATGGGATTGGTGTGATAGAGAATAAAATGGGATATGTGTGACAGAAGAGAATGAAATGGCATTGTTGTGATAGAAGAGAATGAAATGGTATTTGGTTTGAAAGAGAATGAAATGGGATTGGTGTGATTGAGGAGAAAGAAATGGGATTGGTGTGATAGAAGAGAATGAAATGGGATTTTTGTTATAGAGAATGAAATGGGAATGGTGTGACAGAAGAGAATGAAATGGGATTGGTGTGAATGAGAATGAAATGGGATTGGTGTGATTGAAGAAAATGAAATGATACTGGTGTGATAGAGAATGAAACGGGATTGGTGTGATTGAAGAAAATGAAATGATACTGGTGTGATAGAAGAGATGAGGTGGGATTGGTGTGATAGAAGAGAATGAAATGGGATTGGTGTGATAGAGAATGAAATGGGATTGGTGTAATAGAAGAGAATAAAATGGGATTGGTCTGTGAGAAAAGAATGAAATGGGATTGGTGTGATAGAGAATGAAATGGGATTGGTGTGATAGAGAATGAAATGGGATTGGTGTGATGGAGCAGAATGAAATGGGATGGTGTGATTGAGAATAAAATGGGATTGGTGTGCTGGAACAGATGAAATGGGATTGGTGTGATAGCGAATGAAATGGGATTGGTGTGATAGAAAATGAAATGGGATTGGTGTGATAGAAAATTAAATATGGACTGGTGTGATAGAAGAGAATGAAATAGGATTGGTGTGATAGAAGAGAATGAAATAGGATTGGTGTGATAGAGAATGAAATGGGATTAGTGTGATAGAGAATGAAATGGGAATGGTGTGATAGCGAAAGAAGTGGGACTGATGTGACAGAAGGGAATGAAATGGCATTAGTGTGATAGAGAATGAAATGGGATTTGTGTGACAGAATAGAATGAAATTGGCTTGATGTAATAGAGAATGAAATATGGATTGGTTGGTGTAATAGAAGAGATGAAATGGGATTGGTGTGATAGAGAATGAAATGGGATTGGTGTGATAGAAAATGAAATATGGATTGGTGTGATAGAAGAGAATGAAATAGGATTGGTGTGATAGAAGAGGATGAAATGGGATTGGTGTGATAGAGAATGAAATGGGATTGATGTGATAGAAGAGATGAAATGGGATTAGTGTAATAGAAGAGAATGAAATGGGATTGGTGTGACAGAAGAGAATGAAATGGGATTGGTGTGATAGAGAATGAAATGGGTTTGGTGTAATGGAAGAGAATAAAATGGGATTGGTCTGACAGAAGAGAATGAAATGGTATTGGTGTGATAGAGAATGATATGGGATTGGTGTAATAGAAGGGACTAAAATTTGATTTGTCTGACAGAAGAGCATGAAATGGGATTGGTGTGATAGAGGAGAATGAAGTGGGATTGGTGTGATACAAGAGGTGAAATGTTATTGGTGTGATAGAGAATCAAATGGGATTAGTGTGATAGAGAATGAAATGGGATTGGTGTGATAACGAATGAAATGGGACTAGTGCGATAGGAGAGAATGAAATGGGATTGGTGTAATAGAAGAGAATGAAATGGGACTGGTGTGACAGAAGAGAATGAAATGGGATTGGTGTGATAGAGAATGAAAAGGGATTGGTGTAATAGAAGAGAATAAAATGGGATTGGTCTGTGAGAAAAGAATGAAATGGGATTGGTGTGATAGAGAATGAAATGGGATTGGTGTGATAGAGAATGAAATGGGATTGGTGTGATAGAGAATGAAATGGGATTGGTGTGATAGAAAATGAAATATGGATTGGTGTGATAGAGAATGAAATGGGATTGGTGTGATAGAGAATGAAATGGGATTGGTGTGATAGAGAATGAAATGGGATTGGTTAATCGAGAATGGAATATGGATTGGTGTACTTGAAGAGATGAAATGGGATTGGTGTGATAGAGAATGAAATGGGATTGGTGTGATAGAAAATGAAATATGGATTGGTGTGATAGGAGAGAATGAAATAGGATTGGTGTGATAGAGGATAGTGAAGTGGGATTGGTGTGATACAAGAGGTGAAATGGGATTGGTATGTTAGAAGAAACTGAAAAAGAATTGGTGTGCTAGAAGAGAATGAAACGTGATTGGTGTGATAGAGAATGAAATGGGAATGGTGTGATAGCGAAAGAAGTGGGACTGATGTGAAAGAAGAGAATGAAATTGGATTTGTGTGACAGAATAGAATGAAATGCGATTTGTGTAATAGAGAATGAAATATGGATTGGTGTAATAGAAGAGATGAACTGGGATTGATGTAATAGAAGAGAATGAAATCGGATTGGAGTGATAGGAGAGCTGAAATGGGATTGGTGTAATAAAAGAGTATGAAATGGGATTGGTGTGATAGAGAATAAAGTGGGATATGTGTGACAGAAGAGAATGAAATGGCATTGTTGTGATAGAAGAGAATGAAATGGTATTTGGTTTGAAAGAGAATGAAATGGGATTGGTGTGATTGAGGAGAAAGAAATGGGATTGGTGTGATAGAAGAGAATGAAATGGGATTTTTGTTATAGAGAATGAAATGGGAATGGTGTGACAGAAGAGAATGAAATGGGATTGGTGTGAATGAGAATGAAATGGGATTGGTGTGATTGAAGAAAATGAAATGATACTGGTGTGATAGAGAATGAAACGGGATTGGTGTGATTGAAGAAAATGAAATGATACTGGTGTGATAGAAGAGATGAGGTGGGATTGGTGTGATAGAAGAGAATGAAATGGGATTGGTGTGATAGAGAATGAAATGGGATTGGTGTAATAGAAGAGAATAAAATGGGATTGGTCTGTGAGAAAAGAATGAAATGGGATTGGTGTGATAGAGAATGAAATGGGATTGGTGTGATAGAGAATGAAATGGGATTGGTGTGATAGAAAATGAAATATGGATTGGTGTGATAGAAGAGAATGAAATGGGATTGGTGTGATAGAGAAGACATATGATTGTTGTGATAGAAGAGAATGAAATGTGATTGGTTTGATAGAGAATGAAATAGGATTGGTGTGATTGAGGAGAATGAAATGGGATTGGTGTGATAGAAGATGATGAAATAGGATTGGTGTGACAGAAGAGAATGAAATGGAAATGCTGTGATAGAGTATGAAATGGGATTGGTGTAATAGAGAATGGAATATGGATTGGTGTAATAGAAGAGATGAAATGGTATTGGTTTGATAGAGAATGAAATGGGATTGGTGTGATAGAGAATGAAATGGGATTGGTGTGATAGAGAATGAAATGGGATTGGTTAATCGAGAATGGAATATGGATTGGTGTACTTGAAGAGATGAAATGGGATTGGTGTGATAGAGAATGAAATGGGATTGGTGTGATAGAAAATGAAATATGGATTGGTGTGATAGGAGAGAATGAAATAGGATTGGTGTGATAGAAGAGAATGAAATGGGATTGGTGTGATAGAGAATGAAATGGGATTGGTGTAATAGAGAATGAAATGGGATTGGTGTATTAGAGAATGAAATATGGATTGGTGTAATAAAAGAGATGAAATGGGATTGGTATGATAGAGAATGAAATGGGATTGGTGTGATAGAAAATGAAATATGGATTGGTGTGATAGAAGAGAATGAAATGGGATTGGTGTGATAGAGGATAGTGAAGTGGGATTGGTGTGATACAAGAGGTGAAATGGGATTGGTTTGTTAGAAGAAAATGAAAAAGAATTGGTGTGCTAGAAGAGAATGAAACGTGATTGGTGTGATAGAGAATGAAATGGGAATGGTGTGATAGCGAAAGAAGTGGGACTGATGTGAAAGAAGAGAATGAAATTGGATTTGTGTGACAGAATAGAATGAAATGCGATTTGTGTAATAGAGAATGAAATATGGATTGGTGTAATAGAAGAGATGAACTGGGATTGATGTAATAGAAGAGAATGAAATCGGATTGGAGTGATAGGAGAGCTGAAATGGGATTGGTGTAATAAAAGAGTATGAAATGGGATTGGTGTGATAGAGAATAAAATGGGATATGTGTGACAGAAGAGAATGAAATGGCATTGTTGTGATAGAAGAGAATGAAATGGTATTTGGTTTGAAAGAGAATGAAATGGGATTGGTGTGATTGAGGAGAAAGAAATGGGATTGGTGTGATAGAAGAGAATGAAATGGGATTTTTGTTATAGAGAATGAAATGGGAATGGTGTGACAGAAGAGAATGAAATGGGATTGGTGTGAATGAGAATGAAATGGGATTGGTGTGATTGAAGAAAATGAAATGATACTGGTGTGATAGAGAATGAAACGGGATTGGTGTGATTGAAGAAAATAAAATGATACTGGTGTGATAGAAGAGATGAGGTGGGATTGGTGTGATAGAAGAGAATGAAATGGGATTGGTGTGATAGAGAATGAAATGGGATTGGTGTAATAGAAGAGAATAAAATGGGATTGGTCTGTGAGAAAAGAATGAAATGGGATTGGTGTGATAGAGAATGAAATGGGATTGGTGTGATAGAGAATGAAATGGGATTGGTGTGATAGAAAATGAAATATGGATTGGTGTGATAGAAGAGAATGAAATGGGATTGGTGTGATAGAGAAGACATATGATTGTTGTGATAGAAGAGAATGAAATGTGATTGGTTTGATAGAGAATGAAATAGGATTGGTGTGATTGAGGAGAATGAAATGGGATTGGTGTGATAGAAGATGATGAAATAGGATTGGTGTGACAGAAGAGAATGAAATGGGAATGGTGTAATAGAGAATGGAATATGGATTGGTGTAATAGAAGAGATGAAATGGTATTGGTTTGATAGAGAATGAAATGGGATTGGTGTGATAGAGAATGAAATGGGATTGGTGTGATAGAGAATGAAATGGGATTGGTTAATCGAGAATGGAATATGGATTGGTGTACTTGAAGAGATGAAATGGGATTGGTGTGATAGAGAATGAAATGGGATTGGTGTGATAGAAAATGAAATATGGTTTGGTGTGATAGGAGAGAATGAAATAGGATTGGTGTGATAGAAGAGAATGAAATGGGATTGGTGTGATAGAGAATGAAATGGCATTGATGTGATAGAGAATGAAATGGGATTGGTGTAATAGAGAATGAAATGGGATTGGTGTATTAGAGAATGAAATATGGATTGGTGTAATAAAAGAGATGAAATGGGATTGGTATGATAGAGAATGAAATGGGATTGGTGTGATAGAAAATGAAATATGGATTGGTGTGATAGAAGAGAATGAAATGGGATTGGTGTGATAGAGGATAGTGAAGTGGGATTGGTGTGATACAAGAGGTGAAATGGGATTGGTTTGTTAGAAGAAAATGAAAAAGAATTGGTGTGCTAGAAGAGAATGAAACGTGATTGGTGTGATAGAGAATGAAATGGGAATGGTGTGATAGCGAAAGAAGTGGGACTGATGTGAAAGAAGAGAATGAAATTGGATTTGTGTGACAGAATAGAATGAAATGCGATTTGTGTAATAGAGAATGAAATATGGATTGGTGTAATAGAAGAGATGAACTGGGATTGATGTAATAGAAGAGAATGAAATCGGATTGGAGTGATAGGAGAGCTGAAATGGGATTGGTGTAATAAAAGAGTATGAAATGGGATTGGTGTGATAGAGAATAAAATGGGATATGTGTGACAGAAGAGAATGAAATGGCATTGTTGTGATAGAAGAGAATGAAATGGTATTTGGTTTGAAAGAGAATGAAATGGGATTGGTGTGATTGAGGAGAAAGAAATGGGATTGGTGTGATAGAAGAGAATGAAATGGGATTTTTGTTATAGAGAATGAAATGGGAATGGTGTGACAGAAGAGAATGAAATGGGATTGGTGTGAATGAGAATGAAATGGGATTGGTGTGATTGAAGAAAATGAAATGATACTGGTGTGATAGAGAATGAAACGGGATTGGTGTGATTGAAGAAAATGAAATGATACTGGTGTGATAGAAGAGATGAGGTGGGATTGGTGTGATAGAAGAGAATGAAATGTGTTTGGTGTGATGGAGCAGAATGAAATGGGATGGTGTGATTGAGAATAAAATGGGATTGGTGTGCTGGAACAGATGAAATGGGATTGGTGTGATAGCGAATGAAATGGGATTGGTGTGATAGAAAATGAAATGGGATTGGTGTGATAGAAAATTAAATATGGACTGGTGTGATAGAAGAGAATGAAATAGGATTGGTGTGATAGAAGAGAATGAAATGGGATTAGTGTGATAGAGAATGAAATGGGAATGGTGTGATAGCGAAAGAAGTGGGACTGATGTGACAGAAGGGAATGAAATGGCATTAGTGTGATAGAGAATGAAATGGGATTTGTGTGACAGAATAGAATGAAATGGGATTGGTGTAATAGAGAATGAAATATGGATTGGTGTAATAGAAGAGATGAAATGGGATTGGTGTGATAGAGAATGAAATATGGATTGGTGTGATAGAAGAGAATGATATAGGATTGGTGTAATAGAAGAGATGAAATGGGATTGGTGTGATAGAGAATGAAATGGGATTGGTGTGATAGAAAATGAAATATGGATTGGTGTGATAGAAGAGAATGAAATAGGATTGGTGTGATAGAAGAGGATGAAATGGGATTGGTGTGATAGAGAATGAAATGGGATTGATGTGATAGAAGAGATGAAATGGGATTAGTGTAATAGAAGAGAATGAAATGGGATTGGTGTGACAGAAGAGAATGAAATGGGATTGGTGTGATAGAGAATGAAATGGGTTTGGTGTAATGGAAGAGAATAAAATGGGATTGGTCTGACAGAAGAAAATGAAATGGTATTGGTGTGATAGAGAATGAAATGGGATTGGTGTAATAGAAGGGACTAAAATTTGATTTGTCTGACAGAAGAGCATGAAATGGGATTGGTGTGATAGAGGAGAATGAAGTGGGATTGGTGTGATACAAGAGATGAAATGTTATTGGTGTGATAGAGAATCAAATGGGATTAGTGTGATAGAGAATGAAATGGGATTGGTGTGATAACGAATGAAATGGGACTAGTGCGATAGGAGAGAATGAAATGGGATTGGTGTAATAGAAGAGAATGAAATGGGACTGGTGTGACAGAAGAGAATGAAATGGGATTGGTGTGATAGAGAATGAAATGGGATTGGTGTAATAGAAGAGAATAAAATGGGATTGGTCTGTGAGAAAAGAATGAAATGGGATTGGTGTGATAGAGAATGAAATGGGATTGGTGTGATAGAGAATGAAATGGGATTGGTGTGATAGAGAATGAAATGGGATTGGTGTGATAGAAAATGAAATATGGATTGGTGTGATAGAAGAGAATGAAATGGGATTGGTGTGATAGAGAAGACATATGATTGTTGTGATAGAAGAGAATGAAATGTGATTGGTTTGATAGAGAATGAAATAGGATTGGTGTGATTGAGGAGAATGAAATGGGATTGGTGTGATAGAAGAGGATGAAATAGGATTGGTGTGATAGAGAAGACATATGATTGTTGTGATAGAAGAGAATGAAATGTGATTGGTTTGATAGAGAATGAAATGGGATTGGTGTGATTGAGGAGAATGAAATGGGATTGGTGTGATAGAAGATGATGAAATAGGATTGGTGTGACAGAAGAGAATGAAATGGGAATGCTGTGATAGAGTATGAAATGGGATTGGTGTAATAGAGAATGGAATATGGATTGGTGTAATAGAAGAGATGAAATGGTATTGGTTTGATAGAGAATGAAATGGGATTGGTGTGATAGAGAATGAAATGGGATTGGTGTGATAGAGAATGAAATGGGATTGGTGTGATAGAGAATGAAATGGGATTGGTTAATCGAGAATGGAATATGGATTGGTGTACTTGAAGAGATGAAATGGGATTGGTGTGATAGAGAATGAAATGGGATTGGTGTGATAGAAAATGAAATATGGATTGGTGTGATAGGAGAGAATGAAATAGGATTGGTGTGATAGAAGAGAATGAAATGGGATTGGTGTGATAGAGAATGAAATGGCATTGATGTGATAGAGAATGAAATGGGATTGGTGTAATAGAGAATGAAATGGGATTGGTGTATTAGAGAATGAAATATGGATTGGTGTAATAAAAGAGATGAAATGGGATTGGTATGATAGAGAATGAAATGGGATTGGTGTGATAGAAAATGGAATATGGATTGGTGTGATAGAAGAGAATGAAATGGGATTGGTGTGATAGAGGATAGTGAAGTGGGATTGGTGTGATACAAGAGGTGAAATGGGATTGGTATGTTAGAAGAAACTGAAAAAGAATTGGTGTGCTAGAAGAGAATGAAACGTGATTGGTGTGATAGAGAATGAAATGGGAATGGTGTGATAGCGAAAGAAGTGGGACTGATGTGAAAGAAGAGAATGAAATTGGATTTGTGTGACAGAATAGAATGAAATGCGATTTGTGTAATAGAGAATGAAATATGGATTGGTGTAATAGAAGAGATGAACTGGGATTGATGTAATAGAAGAGAATGAAATCGGATTTTAGTGATAGGAGAGCTGAAATGGGATTGGTGTAATAAAAGAGTATGAAATGGGATTGGTGTGATAGAGAATAAAATGGGATATGTGTGACAGAAGAGAATGAAATGGCATTGTTGTGATAGAAGAGAATGAAATGGTATTTGGTTTGAAAGAGAATGAAATGGGATTGGTGTGATTGAGGAGAAAGAAATGGGATTGGTGTGATAGAAGAGAATGAAATGGGATTTTTGTTATAGAGAATGAAATGGGAATGGTGTGACAGAAGAGAATGAAATGGGATTGGTGTGAATGAGAATGAAATGGGATTGGTGTGATTGAAGAAAATGAAATGATACTGGTGTGATAGAGAATGAAACGGGATTGGTGTGATTGAAGAAAATGAAATGATACTGGTGTGTTAGAAGAGATGAGGTGGGATTGGTGTGATAGAAGAGAATGAAATGGGATTGGTGTGATAGAGAATGAAATGGGATTGGTGTAATAGAAGAGAATAAAATGGGATTGGTCTGTGAGAAAAGAATGAAATGGGATTGGTGTGATAGAGAATGAAATGGGATTGGTGTGATAGAGAATGAAATGGGATTGGTGTGATAGAAAATGAAATATGGATTGGTGTGATAGAAGAGAATGAAATGGGATTGGTGTGATAGAGAAGACATATGATTGTTGTGATAGAAGAGAATGAAATGTGATTGGTTTGATAGAGAATGAAATAGGATTGGTGTGATTGAGGAGAATGAAATGGGATTGGTGTGATAGAAGATGATGAAATAGGATTGGTGTGACAGAAGAGAATGAAATGGGAATGCTGTGATAGAGTATGAAATGGGATTGGTGTAATAGAGAATGGAATATGGATTGGTGTAATAGAAGAGATGAAATGGTATTGGTTTGATAGAGAATGAAATGGGATTGGTGTGATAGAGAATGAAATGGGATTGGTGTGATAGAGAATGAAATGGGATTGGTTAATCGAGAATGGAATATGGATTGGTGTACTTGAAGAGATGAAATGGGATTGGTGTGATAGAGAATGAAATGGGATTGGTGTGATAGAAAATGAAATATGGATTGGTGTGATAGGAGAGAATGAAATAGGATTGGTGTGATAGAAGAGAATGAAATGGGATTGGTGTGATAGAGAATGAAATGGCATTGATGTGATAGAGAATGAAATGGGATTGGTGTAATAGAGAATGAAATGGGATTGGTGTATTAGAGAATGAAATATGGATTGGTGTAATAAAAGAGATGAAATGGGATTGGTATGATAGAGAATGAAATGGGATTGGTGTGATAGAAAATGAAATATGGATTGGTGTGATAGAAGAGAATGAAATGGGATTTGTGTGACAGAATAGAATGAAATGCGATTTGTGTAATAGAGAATGAAATATGGATTGGTGTAATAGAAGAGATGAACTGGGATTGATGTAATAGAAGAGAATGAAATTGGATTGGAGTGATAGGAGAGCTGAAATGGGATTGGTGTAATAAAAGAGTATGAAATGGGATTGGTGTGATAGAGAATAAAATGGGATATGTGTGACAGAAGAGAATGAAATGGCATTGTTGTGATAGAAGAGAATGAAATGGTATTTGGTTTGAAAGAGAATGAAATGGGATTGGTGTGATTGAGGAGAAAGAAATGGGATTGGTGTGATAGAAGAGAATGAAATGGGATTTTTGTTATAGAGAATGAAATGGGAATGGTGTGACAGAAGAGAATGAAATGGGATTGGTGTGAATGAGAATGAAATGGGATTGGTGTGATTGAAGAAAATGAAATGATACTGGTGTGATAGAGAATGAAACGGGATTGGTGTGATTGAAGAAAATGAAATGATACTGGTGTGATAGAAGAGATGAGGTGGGATTGGTGTGATAGAAGAGAATGAAATGTGTTTGGTGTGATGGAGCAGAATGAAATGGGATGGTGTGATTGAGAATAAAATGGGATTGGTGTGCTGGAACAGATGAAATGGGATTGGTGTGATAGCGAATGAAATGGGATTGGTGTGATAGAAAATGAAATGGGATTGGTGTGATAGAAAATTAAATATGGACTGGTGTGATAGAAGAGAATGAAATAGGATTGGTGTGATAGAAGAGAATGAAATGGGATTAGTGTGATAGAGAATGAAATGGGAATGGTGTGATAGCGAAAGAAGTGGGACTGATGTGACAGAAGGGAATGAAATGGCATTAGTGTGATAGAGAATGAAATGGGATTTGTGTGACAGAATAGAATGAAATGGGATTGGTGTAATAGAGAATGAAATATGGATTGGTGTAATAGAAGAGATGAAATGGGATTGGTGTGATAGAGAATGAAATATGGATTGGTGTGATAGAAGAGAATGATATAGGATTGGTGTAATAGAAGAGATGAAATGGGATTGGTGTGATAGAGAATGAAATGGGATTGGTGTGATAGAAAATGAAATATGGATTGGTGTGATAGAAGAGAATGAAATAGGATTGGTGTGATAGAAGAGGATGAAATGGGATTGGTGTGATAGAGAATGAAATGGGATTGATGTGATAGAAGAGATGAAATGGGATTAGTGTAATAGAAGAGAATGAAATGGGATTGGTGTGACAGAAGAGAATGAAATGGGATTGGTGTGATAGAGAATGAAATGGGTTTGGTGCAATGGAAGAGAATAAAATGGGATTGGTCTGACAGAAGAGAATGAAATGGTATTGGTGTGATAGAGAATGAAATGGGATTGGTGTAATAGAAGGGACTAAAATTTGATTTGTCTGACAGAAGAGCATGAAATAGGATTGGTGTGATAGAAGAGAATGAAATGGGATTTGTGTGATAGAGAATGAAATGGGATTGATGTGATAGAGAATGAAATGGGATTGGTGTGATAGAGAATGAAATGGGATTTGTGTATTAGAGAATGAAATATGGATTGGTGTAATAAAAGAGATGAAATGGGATTGGTGTGATAGAGAATGAAATGGGATTCGTGTGATAGAAAATGAAATATGGATTGGTGTGATAGAAGAGAATGAAATGGGATTGGTGTGATAGAGGATAGTGAAGTGGGATTGGTGGGATACAAGAGGTGAAATGGGATTGGTATGTTAGAAGAGAATGAAAAAGAATTGGTGTGCTAGAAGAGAATGAAACGTGATTGGTGTGATAGAGAATGAAATGGGAATGGTGTGATAGCGAAAGAAGTGGGACTGATGTGACAGAAGAGAATAAAATGGGATTTGTGTGACAGAATAGAATGAAATGCGATTTGTGTAATAGAGAATGAAATATGGATTGGTGTAATAGAAGAGATGAAATGGGATTGATGTAATAGAAGAGAATGAAATCGGATTGGAGTGAGAGAAGAGTTGAAATGGGATTGGTGTAATAAAAGAGTATGAAATGGGATTGGTGTGATAGAAAATGAAATATGGATTGGTGTGATAGAAGAGAATGAAATAGGATTGGTGTGATAGAAGAGAATGAAATGGGATTGGTGTGATAGAGAATGAAATGGGATTGATGTGATAGAAGAGATGAAATGGGATTGGTGTGATAGAGAATGAAATGGGATTGGTATGATAGAAAATGAAATATGGATTGGTGTGATAGAAGTGAATGAAATAGGGCTGGTGTGATAGAAGAGAATGAAATGGGATTGGTGTGATAGAGAATGAAATGGGATTGGTGTGATATAATAATGAGATGGGATTGCTCTCATAGAAGAGATGAAATGGGATTAGTGTGATAGAAGAGAATGAAATGGGATTGGTGTGACAGAAGAGAATGAAATGGGATTTGTGTGATAGAGAATGAAATGGAATTGGTGTGATATTGAATGAAATTGGATTGGTGTGATAGTGAATGAAATGGGACTGGTGTGATAGGAGAGAATGAAATGGGATTGGTGTGATAGAGAATGAAATGGGATTGGTGTAATAGAAGAGAATAAAATGGGATTGGTCTGTGAGAAGAGAATGAAATGGGATTGGTGTGATAGAAAATGAAATATGGATTGGTGTGATAGAAGAGAATGAAATAGGATTGGTGTGATAGAAGAGAATGAAATGGGATTGGTGTGATAGAGAATGAAATGGGATTGATGTGATAGAAGAGATGAAATGGGATTAGTGTAATAGAAGAGAATGAAATGGGATTGGTGTGACAGAAGAGAATGAAATGGGATTGGTGTGATAGAGAATGAAATGGGTTTGGTGTAATGGAAGAGAATAAAATGGGATTGGTCTGACAGAAGAGAATGAAATGGTATAGGTGTAATAGAAGAGACTAAAATGGGATTTGTCTGACAGAAGAGCATGAAATGGGATTGGTGTGATTGAGGAGAATGAAGTGGGATTGGTGTGATAGAGAAGACATAGGATTGTTGTGAGAAGAGAATGAAATGTGATTGGTTTGATAGAGAATGAAATGGGATTGGTGTGATTGAGGAAAAAGAAATGGGATTGGAGTGATAGAAGAGAATGAAATAGGATTGGTGTAATAGAGACTGGAGTATGGATTGGAATAATGGAAGAGATGAAATGGTATTGGTGTGATAGAGAATGAAATGGGATTGATGTGATAGAGAATGAAATATGGATTGGTGTAATAAAAGAGATGAAATGGGATTGGTGTGATAGAGAATGAAATGGGATTGGTGTATTAGAGAATGAAATATGGATTGGTGTAATAAAAGAGATGAAATGGGATTGGTGTGATAGAGAATGAAATAGGATTGGTGTGATAGAAAATGAAATATGGATTGGTGTGATAGAAGAGAATGAAATGGGATTGGTGTGATAGAGGATAGTGAAGTGGGATTGGTGGGATACAAGAGGTGAAATGGGATTGGTATGTTAGAGGAGAATGAAAAAGAATTGGTGTGCAAGAAGAGAATGAAACGTGATTGGTGTGATAGAGAATGAAATGGGAATGGTGTGATAGCGAAAGAAGTGGGACTGATGTGACAGAAGAGAATAAAATGGGATTTGTGTGACAGAATAGAATGAAATGTGATTTGTGTAATAGAGAATGAAATATGGATTGGTGTAATAGAAGAGATGAAATGGGATTGGTGTGATAGAGAATGAAATGGGATTGGTATGATAGAAAATGAAATATGGATTGGTGTGATAGAAGTGAATGAAATAGGGCTGGTGTGATAGAAGAGAATGAAATGGGATTGGTGTGATAGAGAATGAAATGGGATTGGTGTGATATAATAATGAGATGGGATTGCTCTCATAGAAGAGATGAAATGGGATTAGTGTGATAGAAGAGAATGAAATGGGATTGGTGTGACAGAAGAGAATGAAATGGGATTTGTGTGATAGAGAATGAAATGGAATTGGTGTGATATTGAATGAAATTGGATTGGTGTGATAGTGAATGAAATGGGACTGGTGTGATAGGAGAGAATGAAATGGGATTGGTCTGGCAGAAGAGAATGAAATGGCATTAGTGTGATAGAAGAGATAAAATGATATTGGTGTGATAGAGAATGAAATGGGATTGGTGTGATAGAAAATGAAATATGGAGTGGTGTGATAGAAGAGAATGAAATAGGATTGGTGTGATAGAAGAGAATGAAATGGGATTGGTGTGATAGAGAATGAAATGGGATTGGTGTGATAGCGAAAGTAGTGGGACTGATGTGACAGAAGGGAATGAAATGGCAAAAGTGTGATATTGAATGAAATGGGATTTGTGTGACAGAATAGAATGAAATGCGATTTGTGTGATAGAGAATGAAATGGGATTGATGTGATAGAGAATGAAATGGGATTGGTGTGATAGAGAATGAAATGGGATTTGTGTATTAGAGAATGAAATATGGATTGGTGTAATAGAAGAGATGAAATTGGATTGGTGTGATAGAGAATGAAATGGGAATGGTGTGATAGCGAAAGAAGTGGGACTGATGTGACAGAAGAGAATAAAATGGGATTTGTGTGACAGAATAGAATGAAATGTGATTTGTGTAATAGAGAATGAAATATGGATTGGTGTAATAGAAGAGATGAAATGGGATTGGTGTGATAGAGAATGAAATGGGATTGGTATGATAGAAAATGAAATATGGATTGGTGTAATAGAAGTGAATGAAATAGGGCTGGTGTGATAGAAGAGAATGAAATGGGATTGGTGTGATAGAGAATGAAATGGGATTGGTGTGATATAATAATGAGATGGGATTGCTCTCATAGAAGAGATGAAATGGGATTAGTGTGATAGAAGAGAATGAAATGGGATTGGTGTGACAGAAGAGAATGAAATGGGATTTGTGTGATAGAGAATGAAATGGAATTGGTGTGATATTGAATGAAATTGGATTGGTGTGATAGTGAATGAAATGGGATTGGTGTGATAGAGAATGAAATGGGATTTGTGTATTAGAGAATGAAATATGGATTGGTGTAATAGAAGAGATGAAATGGGATTGGTGTGATAGAGAATGAAATGGGATTGGTGTGATAGAAAATGAAATATGGATTGGTGTGATAGAAGAGAATGAAATGGGATTGGTGTGATAGAGGATAGTGAAGTGGGATTGGTGGGATACAAGAGGTGAAATGGGATTGGTATGTTAGAAGAGAATGAAAAAGAATTGGTGTGCTAGAAGAGAATGAAACGTGATTGGTGTGATAGAGAATGAAATGGGAATGGTGTGATAGCGAAAGAAGTGGGACTGATGTGACAGAAGAGAATAAAATGGGATTTGTGTGACAGAATAGAATGAAATGTGATTTGTGTAATAGAGAATGAAATATGGATTGGTGTAATAGAAGAGATGAAATGGGATTGATGTAATAGAAGAGAATGAAATCGGATTGGAGTGAGAGAAGAGCTGAAATGGGATTGGTGTAATAAAAGAGTATGAAATGGGATTGGTGTGATAGAAAATGAAATATGGATTGGTGTGATAGAAGAGAATGAAATAGGATTGGTGTGATAGAAGAGAATGAAATGGGATTGGTGTGATAGAGAATGAAATGGGATTGATGTGATAGAAGAGATGAAATGGGATTGGTGTGATAGAGAATGAAATGGGATTGGTATGATAGAAAATGAAATATGGATTGGTGTGATAGAAGTGAATGAAATAGGGCTGGTGTGATAGAAGAGAATGAAATGGGATTGGTGTGATAGAAAATGAAATGGGATTGGTGTGATAGAAAATTAAATATGGACTGGTGTGATAGAAGAGAATGAAATAGGATTGGTGTGATAGAAGAGAATGAAATGGGATTAGTGTGATAGAGAATGAAATGGGAATGGTGTGATAGCGAAAGAAGTGGGACTGATGTGACAGAAGGGAATGAAATGGCATTAGTGTGATAGAGAATGAAATGGGATTTGTGTGACAGAATAGAATGAAATGCGATTGGTGTAATAGAGAATGAAATATGGATTGGAGTAATAAAAGAGATGAAATGGGATTGGTGTGATAGAGAATGAAATGGGATTGGTGTGATAGAAAATGAAATATGGATTGGTGTGATGGAAGAGAATGAAATAGGATTGGTGTGATAGAAAAGAATGAAATGGGATTAGAGTGATAGAGAATGAAATGGGAATGGTGTGATAGCGAAAGATGTGGGACTGATGTGACAGAAGGGAATGAAATGGCATTAGTGTGATAGAGAATGAAATGGGATTTGTGTGACAGAATAGAATGAAATGGGATTGGTGTAATAGAGAATGAAATATGGATTGGTGTGATAGAAGAGAATGATATAGGATTGGTGTGATAGAAGAGAATGAAATGGGATTGGTGTGATAGAGAATGAAATGGGATTGGAGTGACAGAAGAGAATGAAATGGGATTGGTGTGATAGAGAATGAAATATGGATTGGTGTGATAGAAGAGAATGATATAGGATTGGTGTGATAGAAGAGAATGAAATGGGATTGGTGTGATAGAGAATGAAATGGGATTGGAGTGACAGAAGAGAATGAAATGGGATTGGTGTGATAGAGAATGAAATGGGTTTGGTGTAATGGAAGAGAATAAAATGAGATTGGTCTGACAGGAGAGAATGAAATGGATTTGGTGTGATAGAGAATGAAATGGGATTGGTATAATAGAAGAGACTAAAATGGGATTGGTCTGACAGTAGAGAATGAAACGGGATTGGTGTGATAGAGGAGAATGAAGTGGGATTGGTGTGATACAAGAGATAAAATGGGATGTGTGTGATAGAGAATCAAATGGGATTATTGTGGTAGAGAATGAAATGAGATTGGTGTGATAGCGAATGAAATGGGACTAGTGTGATAGGAGAGAATGAAATGGGATTGGTGTGATAGAGAATGAAATGGGATTGGTGTAATAGAAGAGAATAAAATGGGATTGGTCTGTGAGAAGAGAATGAAATGGGATTGGTGTGATAGAGAATGAAATGGGATTGGTGTGATAGGGAATGAAATGGGATTGGTGTGATAGAAAATGAAATATGGATTGGTGTGATAGAAGAGAATGATATAGGATTGGTGTGATAGAGAATGAAATGGGATTGGTGTGATAGAGAATGAAATGGGATCGGTGTGATAGAGAAGACATAGGATTGTTGTGATAGAAGAGAATGAAATGTGATTGGTGTGATAGAGAATGAAATGGGATTGGTGTGATTGAGGAGAAAGAAATGGGATTGGTGTGATAGAAGAGAATGAAATAGGATTGGTGTGACTGAAGAGAATGAAATGGGATTGGTGTGATAGAGAATGAAATGGGATTGGTGTGAAAGACAAGAATGAAATGGGATTGGTGTGATAGAGAAATGAACGGGATTGGTGTGATTGAAGAAAATGAAATGGAATTGGTGTGATAGAAGAGAATGAAATGGGATTGGTGTGATAGAGAATGAAATGGGATTGATGTGATAGAAGAGATGAAATGGGATTAGTGTAATAGAAGAGAATGAAATGGGATTGGAGTGACAGAAGAGAATGAAATGGGATTGGTGTGATAGAGAATGAAATTGGTTTGGTGTAATGGAAGAGAATAAAATGGGATTGGTCTGACAGGAGAGAATGAAATGGATTTGGTGTGATAGAGAATGAAATGGGATTGGTATAATAGAAGAGACTAAAATGGGATTGGTCTGACAGTAGAGAATGAAACGGGATTGGTGTGATAGAAGAGAATGAAGTGGGATTGGTGTGATACAAGAGATGAAATGGGATTGGTGTGATAGAGAATCAAATGGGATTATTGTGATAGAGAATGAAATGAGATTGGTGTGATAGCGAATGAAATGGCACTAGTGTGATAGGAGAGAATGAAATGGGATTGGTGTGATAGAGAATGAAATGGGATTGGTGTAATAGAAGAGAATAAAATGGGATTGGTCTGTGAGAAGAGAATGAAATGGGATTGGTGTGATAGAGAATGAAATGGGATTGGTGTGATAGGGAATGAAATGGGATTGGTGTGATAGAAAATGAAATATGGATTGGTGTGATAGAGAAGACATAGGATTGTTGTGATAGAAGAGAATGAAATGTGACTGGTGTGATAGAGAATGAAATGGGATTGGTGTGATTGAGGAGAAAGAAATGGGATTGGTGTGATAGAAGAGAATGAAATAGGATTGGTGTGACTGAAGAGAATGAAATGGGATTGGTGTGATAGAGAATGAAATGGGATTGGTGTGAAAGACAAGAATGAAATGGGATTGGTGTGATAGAGAAATGAACGGGATTGGTGTGATTGAAGAAAATGAAATGGAATTGGTGTGATAGAAGAGAATGAAATGGGATTGGTGTGATAGAGAATGAAATGGGATTGATGTGATAGAAGAGATGAAATGGGATTAGTGTAATAGAAGAGAATGAAATGGGATTGGAGTGACAGAAGAGAATGAAATGGGATTGGTGTGATAGAGAATGAAATAGGTTTGGTGTAATGGAAGAGAATAAAATGGGATTGGTCTGACAGGAGAGAATGAAATGGATTTGGTGTGATAGAGAATGAAATGGGATTGGTATAATAGAAGAGACTAAAATGGGATTGGTCTGACAGTAGAGAATGAAATGGGATTGGTGTGATAGAAGAGAATGAAGTGGGATTGGTGTGATACAAGAGATGAAATGGGATTGGTGTGATAGAGAATCAAATGGGATTATTGTGATAGAGAATGAAATGAGATTGGTGTGATAGCGAATGAAATGGCACTAGTGTGATAGGAGAGAATGAAATGGGATTGGTGTGATAGGGAATGAAATGGGATTGGTGTGATAGAAAATGAAATATGGATTGGTGTGATAGAGAAGACATAGGATTGTTGTGATAGAAGAGAATGAAATGTGACTGGTGTGATAGAGAATGAAATGGGATTGGTGTGATTGAGGAGAAAGAAATGGGATTGGTGTGATAGAGGAGAATGAAATAGGATTGGTGTGACAGAAGGGAATGAAATGGCATTAGTGTTATAGAGAATGAAATGGGATTTGTGTGACAGAATAGAATGAAACTGGTTTGGTGTAATAGAGAATGAAATATGGATTGGTGTAATAGAAGAGATCAAATGGGATTCGTGTGATAGAGAATGAAATGGGATTGGTGTGATAGAAAATGAAATATGGATTGGTGTGATAGAAGAGAATGAAATAGGATTGGTGTCATTGAAGAGAATGAAATGGGATTGGTGTGATAGCGAATGAAATGGGACTAGTGCGATAGGAGAGAATGAAATGGGATTGGTATAATAGAACAGAATGAAATGGGACTGGTGTGACAGAAGAGAATGAAATGGGATTGGTGTGATAGAGAATGAAATGGGATTGGTGTAATAGAAGAGAATAAAATGGGATTCGTCTGTGAGAAGAGAATGAAATGGGATTGGTGTGATAGAAAATGAAATATGGATTGGTGTGATAGAAGAGAATGAAATAGGATTGGTGTGATAGAAGAGAATGAAATGGGATTGGTGTGATAGAGAATGAAATGGGATTGATGTGATAGAAGAGATGAAATGGGATTAGTGTAATAGAAGAGAATGAAATGGGATTGGTGTGACAGAAGAGAATGAAATGGGATTGGTGTGATAGAGAATGAAATGGGTTTGGTGTAATGGAAGAGAATAAAATGGGATTGGTCTGACAGAAGAGAATGAAATGGTATTGGTGTAATAGAAGAGACTAAAATGGGATTTGTCTGACAGAAGAGCATGAAATGGGATTGGTGTGATAGAGGAGAATGAAGTGGGATTGGTGTGATAGAGAAGACATAGGATTGTTGTGAGAAGAGAATGAAATGTGATTGGTTTGATAGAGAATGAAATGGGATTGGTGTGATTGAGGAAAAAGAAATGGGATTGGTGTGATAGAAGAGAATGAAATAGGATTGGTGTAATAGAGAATGGAGTATGGATTGGAATAATGGAAGAGATGAAATGGTATTGGTGTGATAGAGAATGAAATGGGATTGGTATGATAGAAAATGAAATATAGATTGGTGTGATAGGAGAGAATGAAATAGGATTGGTGTGATAGAAGAGAATGAAATGGGATTGGTGTGATAGAGAATGAAATGGGATTGATGTGATAGAGAATGAAATGGGATTGGTGTGATAGAGAATGAAATGGGATTGGTGTATTAGAGAATGAAATATGGATTGGTGTAATAAAAGAGATGAAATGGGATTGGTGTGATAGAGTATGAAATGGGATTGGTGTGATAGAAAATGAAATATGGATTGGTGTGATAGAAGAGAATGAAATGGGATTGGTGTGATAGAGGATAGTGAAGTGGGATTGGTGGGATACAAGAGGTGAAATGGTATTGGTATGTTAGAAGAGAATGAAAAAGAATTGGTGTGCTAGAAGAGAATGAAACGTGATTGGTGTGATAGAGAATGAAATGGGAATGGTGTGATAGCGAAAGAAGTGGGGACTGTTGTGACAGAAGAGAATAAAATGGGATTTGTGTGACAGAATAGAATGAAATGCGATTTGTGCAATAGAGAATGAAATATGGATTGGTGTAATAGAAGAGATGAAATGGGATTGGTGTGATAGAGAATGAAATGGGATTGGTGTGATATAATAATGAGATGGGATTGCTCTCATAGAAGAGATGAAATTGGATTAGTGTGATAGAAGAGAATGAAATGGGATTGGTGTGACAGAAGAGAATGAAATGGGATTTGTGTGATAGAGAATGAAATGGGATTGGTATGATAGAAAATGAAATATGGATTGGTGTGATAGAAGTGAATGAAATAGGGCTGGTGTGATAGAAGAGAATGAAATGGGATTGGTGTGATAGAGAATGAAATGGGATTGGTGTGATATAATAATGAGATGGGATTGCTCTCATAGAAGAGATGAAATGGGATTAGTGTGATAGAAGAGAATGAAATGGGATTGGTGTGACAGAAGAGAATGAAATGGGATTTGTGTGATAGAGAATGAAATGGAATTGGTGTGATATTGAATGAAATTGGATTGGTGTGATAGTGAATGAAATGGGACTGGTGTGATAGGAGAGAATGAAATGGGATTGGTCTGGCAGAAGAGAATGAAATGGCATTAGTGTGATAGAAGAGATAAAATGATATTGGTGTGATAGAGAATGAAATGGGATTGGTGTGATAGAAAATGAAATATGGAGTGGTGTGATAGAAGAGAATGAAATAGGATTGGTGTGATAGAAGAGAATGAAATGGGATTGGTGTGATAGAGAATGAAATGGGATTGGTGTGATAGCGAAAGTAGTGGGACTGATGTGACAGAAGGGAATGAAATGGCAAAAGTGTGATATTGAATGAAATGGGATTTGTGTGACAGAATAGAATGAAATGCGATTTGTGTGATAGAGAATGAAATGGGATTGATGTGATAGAGAATGAAATGGGATTGGTGTGATAGAGAATGAAATGGGATTTGTGTATTAGAGAATGAAATATGGATTGGTGTAATAGAAGAGATGAAATGGGATTGGTGTGATAGAGAATGAAATGGGAATGGTGTGATAGCGAAAGAAGTGGGACTGATGTGACAGAAGAGAATAAAATGGGATTTGTGTGACAGAATAGAATGAAATGTGATTTGTGTAATAGAGAATGAAATATGGATTGGTGTAATAGAAGAGATGAAATGGGATTGGTGTGATAGAGAATGAAATGGGATTGGTATGATAGAAAATGAAATATGGATTGGTGTAATAGAAGTGAATGAAATAGGGCTGGTGTGATAGAAGAGAATGAAATGGGATTGGTGTGATAGAGAATGAAATGGGATTGGTGTGATATAATAATGAGATGGGATTGCTCTCATAGAAGAGATGAAATGGGATTAGTGTGATAGAAGAGAATGAAATGGGATTGGTGTGACAGAAGAGAATGAAATGGGATTTGTGTGATAGAGAATGAAATGGAATTGGTGTGATATTGAATGAAATTGGATTGTTGTGATAGTGAATGAAATGGGATTGGTGTGATAGAGAATGAAATGGGATTTGTGTATTAGAGAATGAAATATGGATTGGTGTAATAGAAGAGATGAAATGGGATTGGTGTGATAGAGAATGAAATGGGATTGGTGTGATAGAAAATGAAATATGGATTGGTGTGATAGAAGAGAATGAAATGGGATTGGTGTGATAGAGGATAGTGAAGTGGGATTGGTGGGATACAAGAGGTGAAATGGGATTGGTATGTTAGAAGAGAATGAAAAAGAATTGGTGTGCTAGAAGAGAATGAAACGTGATTGGTGTGATAGAGAATGAAATGGGAATGGTGTGATAGCGAAAGAAGTGGGACTGATGTGACAGAAGAGAATAAAATGGGATTTGTGTGACAGAATAGAATGAAATGTGATTTGTGTAATAGAGAATGAAATATGGATTGGTGTAATAGAAGAGATGAAATGGGATTGATGTAATAGAAGAGAATGAAATCGGATTGGAGTGAGAGAAGAGCTGAAATGGGATTGGTGTAATAAAAGAGTATGAAATGGGATTGGTGTGATAGAAAATGAAATATGGATTGCTGTGATAGAAGAGAATGAAATAGGATTGGTGTGATAGAAGAGAATGAAATGGGATTGGTGTGATAGAGAATGAAATGGGATTGATGTGATAGAACAGATGAAATGGGATTGGTGTGATAGAGAATGAAATGGGATTGGTATGATAGAAAATGAAATATGGATTGGTGTGATAGAAGTGAATGAAATAGGGCTGGTGTGATAGAAGAGAATGAAATGGGATTGGTGTGATAGAAAATGAAATGGGATTGGTGTGATAGAAAATTAAATATGGACAGGTGTGATAGAAGAGAATGAAATAGGATTGGTGTGATAGAAGAGAATGAAATGGGATTAGTGTGATAGAGAATGAAATGGGAATGGTGTGATAGCGAAAGAAGTGGGACTGATGTGACAGAAGGGAATGAAATGGCATTAGTGTGATAGAGAATGAAATGGGATTTGTGTGACAGAATAGAATGAAATGCGATTGGTGTAATAGAGAATGAAATATGGATTGGTGTAATAGAAGAGAATGATATAGGATTGGTGTGATAGAAGAGAATGAAATGGGATTGGTGTGATAGAGAATGAAATGGGATTGGAGTGACAGAAGAGAATGAAATGGGATTGGTGTGATAGAGAATGAAATATGGATTGGTGTGATAGAAGAGAATGATATAGGATTGGTGTGATAGAAGAGAATGAAATGGGATTGGTGTGATAGAGAATGAAATGGGATTGGAGTGACAGAAGAGAATGAAATGGGATTGGTGTGATAGAGAATGAAATGGGTTTGGTGTAATGGAAGAGAATAAAATGAGATTGGTCTGACAGGAGAGAATGAAATGGATTTGGTGTGATAGAGAATGAAATGGGATTGGTATAATAGAAGAGACTAAAATGGGATTGGTCTGACAGTAGAGAATGAAACGGGATTGGTGTGATAGAGGAGAATGAAGTGGGATTGGTGTGATACAAGAGATAAAATGGGATGTGTGTGATAGAGAATCAAATGGGATTATTGTGGTAGAGAATGAAATGAGATTGGTGTGATAGCGAATGAAATGGGACTAGTGTGATAGGAGAGAATGAAATGGGATTGGTGTGATAGAGAATGAAATGGGATTGGTGTAATAGAAGAGAATAAAATGGGATTGGTCTGTGAGAAGAGAATGAAATGGGATTGGTGTGATAGAGAATGAAATGGGATTGGTGTGATAGGGAATGAAATGGGATTGGTGTGATAGAAAATGAAATATGGATTGGTGTGATAGAAGAGAATGATATAGGATTGGTGTGATAGAGAATGAAATGGGATTGGTGTGATAGAGAATGAAATGGGATCGGTGTGATAGAGAAGACATAGGATTGTTGTGATAGAAGAGAATGAAATGTGATTGGTGTGATAGAGAATGAAATGGGATTGGTGTGATTGAGGAGAAAGAAATGGGATTGGTGTGATAGAAGAGAATGAAATAGGATTGGTGTGACTGAAGAGAATGAAATGGGATTGGTGTGATAGAGAATGAAATGGGATTGGTGTGAAAGACAAGAATGAAATGGGATTGGTGTGATAGAGAAATGAACGGGATTGGTGTGATTGAAGAAAATGAAATGGAATTGGTGTGATAGAAGAGAATGAAATGGGATTGGTGTGATAGAGAATGAAATGGGATTGATGTGATAGAAGAGATGAAATGGGATTAGTGTAATAGAAGAGAATGAAATGGGATTGGAGTGACAGAAGAGAATGAAATGGGATTGGTGTGATAGAGAATGAAATTGGTTTGGTGTAATGGAAGAGAATAAAATGGGATTGGTCTGACAGGAGAGAATGAAATGGATTTGGTGTGATAGAGAATGAAATGGGATTGGTATAATAGAAGAGACTAAAATGGGATTGGTCTGACAGTAGAGAATGAAACGGGATTGGTGTGATAGAAGAGAATGAAGTGGGATTGGTGTGATACAAGAGATGAAATGGGATTGGTGTGATAGAGAATCAAATGGGATTATTGTGATAGAGAATGAAATGAGATTGGTGTGATAGCGAATGAAATGGCACTAGTGTGATAGGAGAGAATGAAATGGGATTGGTGTGATAGAGAATGAAATGGGATTGGTGTAATAGAAGAGAATAAAATGGGATTGGTCTGTGAGAAGAGAATGAAATGGGATTGGTGTGATAGAGAATGAAATGGGATTGGTGTGATAGGGAATGAAATGGGATTGGTGTGATAGAAAATGAAATATGGATTGGTGTGATAGAGAAGACATAGGATTGTTGTGATAGAAGAGAATGAAATGTGACTGGTGTGATAGAGAATGAAATGGGATTGGTGTGATTGAGGAGAAAGAAATGGGATTGGTGTGATAGAAGAGAATGAAATAGGATTGGTGTGACTGAAGAGAATGAAATGGGATTGGTGTGATAGAGAATGAAATGGGATTGGTGTGAAAGACAAGAATGAAATGGGATTGGTGTGATAGAGAAATGAACGGGATTGGTGTGATTGAAGAAAATGAAATGGAATTGGTGTGATAGAAGAGAATGAAATGGGATTGGTGTGATAGAGAATGAAATGGGATTGATGTGATAGAAGAGATGAAATGGGATTAGTGTAATAGAAGAGAATGAAATGGGATTGGAGTGACAGAAGAGAATGAAATGGGATTGGTGTGATAGAGAATGAAATAGGTTTGGTGTAATGGAAGAGAATAAAATGGGATTGGTCTGACAGGAGAGAATGAAATGGATTTGGTGTGATAGAGAATGAAATGGGATTGGTATAATAGAAGAGACTAAAATGGGATTGGTCTGACAGTAGAGAATGAAATGGGATTGGTGTGATAGAAGAGAATGAAGTGGGATTGGTGTGATACAAGAGATGAAATGGGATTGGTGTGATAGAGAATCAAATGGGATTATTGTGATAGAGAATGAAATGAGATTGGTGTGATAGCGAATGAAATGGCACTAGTGTGATAGGAGAGAATGAAATGGGATTGGTGTGATAGGGAATGAAATGGGATTGGTGTGATAGAAAATGAAATATGGATTGGTGTGATAGAGAAGACATAGGATTGTTGTGATAGAAGAGAATGAAATGTGACTGGTGTGATAGAGAATGAAATGGGATTGGTGTGATTGAGGAGAAAGAAATGGGATTGGTGTGATAGAAGAGAATGAAATAGGATTGGTGTGACAGAAGGGAATGAAATGGCATTAGTGTTATAGAGAATGAAATGGGATTTGTGTGACAGAATAGAATGAAACTGGTTTGGTGTAATAGAGAATGAAATATGGATTGGTGTAATAGAAGAGATCAAATGGGATTCGTGTGATAGAGAATGAAATGGGATTGGTGTGATAGAAAATGAAATATGGATTGGTGTGATAGAAGAGAATGAAATAGGATTGGTGTCATTGAAGAGAATGAAATGGGATTGGTGTGATAGCGAATGAAATGGGACTAGTGCGATAGGAGAGAATGAAATGGGATTGGTATAATAGAACAGAATGAAATGGGACTGGTGTGACAGAAGAGAATGAAATGGGATTGGTGTGATAGAGAATGAAATGGGATTGGTGTAATAGAAGAGAATAAAATGGGATTCGTCTGTGAGAAGAGAATGAAATGGGATTGGTGTGATAGAAAATGAAATATGGATTGGTGTGATAGAAGAGAATGAAATAGGATTGGTGTGATAGAAGAGAATGAAATGGGATTGGTGTGATAGAGAATGAAATGGGATTGATGTGATAGAAGAGATGAAATGGGATTAGTGTAATAGAAGAGAATGAAATGGGATTGGTGTGACAGAAGAGAATGAAATGGGATTGGTGTGATAGAGAATGAAATGGGTTTGGTGTAATGGAAGAGAATAAAATGGGATTGGTCTGACAGAAGAGAATGAAATGGTATTGGTGTAATAGAAGAGACTAAAATGGGATTTGTCTGACAGAAGAGCATGAAATGGGATTGGTGTGATAGAGGAGAATGAAGTGGGATTGGTGTGATAGAGAAGACATAGGATTGTTGTGAGAAGAGAATGAAATGTGATTGGTTTGATAGAGAATGAAATGGGATTGGTGTGATTGAGGAAAAAGAAATGGGATTGGTGTGATAGAAGAGAATGAAATAGGATTGGTGTAATAGAGAATGGAGTATGGATTGGAATAATGGAAGAGATGAAATGGTATTGGTGTGATAGAGAATGAAATGGGATTGGTATGATAGAAAATGAAATATAGATTGGTGTGATAGGAGAGAATGAAATAGGATTGGTGTGATAGAAGAGAATGAAATGGGATTGGTGTGATAGAGAATGAAATGGGATTGATGTGATAGAGAATGAAATGGGATTGGTGTGATAGAGAATGAAATGGGATTGGTGTATTAGAGAATGAAATATGGATTGGTGTAATAAAAGAGATGAAATGGGATTGGTGTGATAGAGTATGAAATGGGATTGGTGTGATAGAAAATGAAATATGGATTGGTGTGATAGAAGAGAATGAAATGGGATTGGTGTGATAGAGGATAGTGAAGTGGGATTGGTGGGATACCAGAGGTGAAATGGTATTGGTATGTTAGAAGAGAATGAAAAAGAATTGGTGTGCTAGAAGAGAATGAAACGTGATTGGTGTGATAGAGAATGAAATGGGAATGGTGTGATAGCGAAAGAAGTGGGACTGTTGTGACAGAAGAGAATAAAATGGGATTTGTGTGACAGAATAGAATGAAATGCGATTTGTGCAATAGAGAATGAAATATGGATTGGTGTAATAGAAGAGATGAAATGGGATTGGTGTGATAGAGAATGAAATGGGATTGGTGTGATATAATAATGAGATGGGATTGCTCTCATAGAAGAGATGAAATTGGATTAGTGTGATAGAAGAGAATGAAATGGGATTGGTGTGACAGAAGAGAATGAAATGGGATTTGTGTGATAGAGAATGAAATGGAATTGGTGTGATATTGAATGAAATTGGATTGGTGTGATAGTGAATGAAATGGGACTGGTGTGATAGGAGAGAATGAAATGGGATTGGTCTGGCAGAAGAGAATGAAATGGCATTAGTGTGATAGAAGAGATAAAATGATATTGGTGTGATAGAGAATGAAATGGGATTGGTGTGATAGAAAATGAAATATGGAGTGGTGTGATAGAAGAGAATGAAATAGGATTGGTGTGATAGAAGAGAATGAAATGGGATTGGTGTGATAGAGAATGAAATGGGATTGGTGATAGAGAATGAAATAGGATTGTTGTGATAGAAGAGAATGAACTGTGATTTGGTTTGAAAGAGAATGAAATGGGATTGGTGTGATTGAGGAGAAAGAAATGGGATTGGTGTGATAGAAGAGAATGAAATGGGATTTTTGTTATAGAGAATGAAATGGGAATGGTGTGACAGAAGAGAATGAAATAGGATTGTTGTGATCGAGTAAAATGAAATGGGACGGTGTGATTGAGTATGAAATGGGATTGATGTAATGGAAGAGAATGAAATCGGATTGGTGTGATAGCAGAGCTGAAATGGGATTGCTGTAATAAAAGAGTATGAAATGGTATTGGTGTGATAGAGGAGAATGAAATGGGATTGGTGTGACAGGGAATGAAATGGGATTGGTGTGATAGAAGAGAATGAAGTGGGATTGGTGTGATAGAAGAGAATGAAGTGGGATTGGTGTGATGGAGGAGAATGAAATAGGATGGTGTGATTGAGAATAAAATGGGATTGGTGTGCTGGAATAGATGAAATGGGATTAGTGTGATAGAGAATGAAATGGGATTTGTGTGATAGAAGAGAATGAAATGGGGTTGCTGTGATAGAGAATGAAATGGGAATGGTGTGATAGCGAAAGTAGTGGGACTGATGTGACAGAAGGGAATGAAATGGCATAAGTGTGATAGAGAATGAAATGGAATTTGTGTGACAGAATAGAATGAAATGCGATTTGTGTAATAGAGAATGAAATATGGATTGGTGTAATAGAGGAGATGAAATGGGATTGATGTAATAGAAGAGAATGAAATCGGATTGGAGTGATAGAAGAGCTGAAATGGGATTGGTGTAATAAAAGAGTATGAAATGGGATTGGTGTGATAGAGAATAAAATGGGATTGGTGTGACAGAAGAGAATGAAATGGCATTGTTGTGATAGAAGAGAATGAAATGGTATTTGGTTTGAAAGAGAATGAAATGGGATTGGTGTGATTGAGGAGAAAGAAATGGGATTGGTGTGATAGAAGAGAATGAAATGGGATTTTTGTTATAGAGAATGAACTGGGAATGGTGTGATAGAGAATGAAATGGGATTGGTGTGAATGAGAATGAAATGGGATTGGTGTGAATGAGAATGAAATGGGATTGGTGTGACAGACGAGAATGAAATGGGATTGGTGAGATAGAGAATGAAACGGGATTTGTGTGATTGATGAAAATGAAATGAGACTGGTGTGATAGAAGAGAATGAAGTGGGATTGGTATGATGGAGAATAAAATGGGATTGGTGTGCTGGAATAGATGAAATGGGATTAATGTGATAGAGAATGAAATGGGATTGGTATGATAGAAGAGACTGAAATGGGGTTGCTGTGATAGAGAATGAAATGGGAATGGTGTGATAGAAGAGAATGACATAGGGTTGCTGTGATAGAGAATGAAATGGGAATGGTGTGATAGCGAAAGTAGTGGGACTGATGTGACAGAAGGGAATGAAATGGCAAAAGTGTGATAGAGAATGAAATGGAATTTGTGTGACAGAATAGAATGAAATGCGATTTGTGTAATAGAGAATGGAGTATGGATTGGAATAATAGAAGAGATGAAATGGTACTGGTGTGATAGAGAATGAAATGGGATTGGTATGATAGAAAATGAAATATGGATTGGTGTGATAGAAGAGAATGAAATAGGATTGGTGTAATAGAGAATGGAGTATGGATTGGTTTAATAGAAGAGATGAAATGGTATTGGTGTGATAGAGAATGAAATGGGATTGGTATGATAGAAAATGAAATATGGATTGGTGTGATAGGAGAGAATGAAATAGGATTGGTGTGATAGAAGAGAATGAAATGGGATTTGTGTGATAGAGAATGAAATGGGATTGATGTGATAGAGAATGAAATGGGATTGGTGTGATAGAGAATGAAATGGGATTTGTGTATTAGAGAATGAAATATGGATTGGTGTAATAAAAGAGATGAAATGGGATTGGTGTGATAGAGAATGAAATGGGATTGGTGTGATAGAAAATGAAATATGGATTGGTGTGATAGAAGAGAATGAAATTGGATTGGTGTGATAGAGGATAGTGAAGTGGGATTGGTGGGATACAAGAGGTGAAATGGGATTGGTATGTTAGAAGAGAATGAAAAAGAATTGGTGTGCTAGAAGAGAATGAAACGTGATTGGTGTGATAGAGAATGAAATGGGAATGGTGTGATAGCGAAAGAAGTGGGACTGATGTGACAGAAGAGAATAAAATGGGATTTGTGTGACAGAATAGAATGAAATGCGATTTGTGTAATAGAGAATGAAATATGGATTGGTGTAATAGAAGAGATGAAATGGGATTGATGTAATAGAAGAGAATGAAATCGGATTGGAGTGAGAGAAGAGCTGAAATGGGATTGGTGTAATAAAAGAGTATGAAATGGGATTGGTGTGATAGAAAATGAAATATGGATTGGTGTGATAGAAGAGAATGAAATAGGATTGGTGTGATAGAAGAGAATGAAATGGGATTGGTGTGATAGAGAATGAAATGGGATTGATGTGATAGAAGAGATGAAATGGGATTGGTGTGATAGAGAATGAAATGGGATTGGTATGATAGAAAATGAAATATGGATTGGTGTGATAGAAGTGAATGAAATAGGGCTGGTGTGATAGAAGAGAATGAAATGGGATTGGTGTGATAGAGAATGAAATGGGATTGGTGTGATATAATAATGAGATGGGATTGCTCTCATAGAAGAGATGAAATGGGATTAGTGTGATAGAAGAGAATGAAATGGGATTGGTGTGACAGAAGAGAATGAAATGGGATTTGTGTGATAGAGAATGAAATGGAATTGGTGTGATATTGAATGAAATTGGATTGGTGTGATAGTGAATGAAATGGGACTGGTGTGATAGGAGAGAATGAAATGGGATTGGTCTGGCAGAAGAGAATGAAATGGCATTAGTGTGATAGAAGAGATAAAATGATATTGGTGTGATAGAGAATGAAATGGGATTGGTGTGATAGAAAATGAAATATGGAGTGGTGTGATAGAAGAGAATGAAATAGGATTGGTGTGATAGAAGAGAATGAAATGGGATTGGTGTGATAGAGAATGAAATGGGATTGGTGATAGAGAATGAAATAGGATTGTTGTGATAGAAGAGAATGAACTGTGATTTGGTTTGAAAGAGAATGAAATGGGATTGGTGTGATTGAGGAGAAAGAAATGGGATTGGTGTGATAGAAGAGAATGAAATGGGATTTTTGTTATAGAGAATGAAATGGGAATGGTGTGACAGAAGAGAATGAAATTGGATTGTTGTGATAGAGTAAAATGAAATGGGACGGCGTGATTGAGTATGAAATGGGATTGATGTAATGGAAGAGAATGAAATCGGATTGGTGTGATAGAAGAGCTGAAATGGGATTGCTGTAATAAAAGAGTATGAAATGGTATTGGTGTGATAGAGGAGAATGAAACGGGATTGGTGTGATTGAAGAAAATGAAATGAGACTGGTGTGATAGAAGAGAATGAAGTGGGATTGGTGTGATAGAAGAGAATGAAGTGGGATTGGTGTGATGGAGGAGAATGAAATAGGATGGTGTGATTGAGAATAAAATGGGATTGGTGTGCTGGAATAGATGAAATGGGATTGGTGTGATAGAAGAGAATGAAATGGGGTTTGTGTGATAGAGAATGAAATGGGAATGGTGTGATAGAAGAGAATGAAATGGGCTTGCTGTGATAGAGAATGAAATGGGAATGGTGTGATAGCGAAAGTAGTGGGACTGATGTGACAGAAGGGAATGAAATGGCATAAGTGTGATAGAGAATGAAATATGGATTGGTGTAATAGAAGAGATGAAATGGGATTGATGTAATAGAAGAGAATGAAATCGGATTGGAGTGATAGAAGAGCTGAAATGGGATTGGTGTAATAAAAGTGTATGAAATGGGATTGGTGTGATAGAGAATAAAATGGGATTGGTGTGACAGAAGAGAATGAAATGGCATTGTTGTGATAGAAGAGAATGAAATGGTATTTGGTTTGAAAGAGAATGAATATTTGGTTTGAAAGAGAATGAAATGGGATTGGTGTGATTGAGGAGAAAGAAATGGGATTGGTGTGATAGAAGAGAATGAAATGGGATTTTTGTTATAGAGAATGAAATGGGAATGGTGTGATAGAGAATGAAATGGGATTGGTGTGATAGAGAATGAAATGGGATTGGTGTGATAGAGAATGAAATGGGATTGATGTGATAGAAGAGATGAAATGGGATTAGTGTAATAGAAGAGAATGAAATGGGATTGGAGTGACAGAAGAGAATGAAATGGGATTGGTGTGATAGAGAATGAAATAGGTTTGGTGTAATGGAAGAGAATAAAATGGGATTGGTCTGACAGGAGAGAATGAAATGGATTTGGTGTGATAGAGAATGAAATGGGATTGGTATAATAGAAGAGACTAAAATGGGATTGGTCTGACAGTAGAGAATGAAATGGGATTGGTGTGATAGAAGAGAATGAAGTGGGATTGGTGTGATACAAGAGATGAAATGGGATTGGTGTGATAGAGAATCAAATGGGATTATTGTGATAGAGAATGAAATGAGATTGGTGTGATAGCGAATGAAATGGCACTAGTGTGATAGGAGAGAATGAAATGGGATTGGTGTGATAGGGAATGAAATGGGATTGGTGTGATAGAAAATGAAATATGGATTGGTGTGATAGAGAAGACATAGGATTGTTGTGATAGAAGAGAATGAAATGTGACTGGTGTGATAGAGAATGAAATGGGATTGGTGTGATTGAGGAGAAAGAAATGGGATTGGTGTGATAGAAGAGAATGAAATAGGATTGGTGTGACAGAAGGGAATGAAATGGCATTAGTGTTATAGAGAATGAAATGGGATTTGTGTGACAGAATAGAATGAAACTGGTTTGGTGTAATAGAGAATGAAATATGGATTGGTGTAATAGAAGAGATCAAATGGGATTCGTGTGATAGAGAATGAAATGGGATTGGTGTGATAGAAAATGAAATATGGATTGGTGTGATAGAAGAGAATGAAATAGGATTGGTGTCATTGAAGAGAATGAAATGGGATTGGTGTGATAGCGAATGAAATGGGACTAGTGCGATAGGAGAGAATGAAATGGGATTGGTATAATAGAACAGAATGAAATGGGACTGGTGTGACAGAAGAGAATGAAATGGGATTGGTGTGATAGAGAATGAAATGGGATTGGTGTAATAGAAGAGAATAAAATGGGATTCGTCTGTGAGAAGAGAATGAAATGGGATTGGTGTGATAGAAAATGAAATATGGATTGGTGTGATAGAAGAGAATGAAATAGGATTGGTGTGATAGAAGAGAATGAAATGGGATTGGTGTGATAGAGAATGAAATGGGATTGATGTGATAGAAGAGATGAAATGGGATTAGTGTAATAGAAGAGAATGAAATGGGATTGGTGTGACAGAAGAGAATGAAATGGGATTGGTGTGATAGAGAATGAAATGGGTTTGGTGTAATGGAAGAGAATAAAATGGGATTGGTCTGACAGAAGAGAATGAAATGGTATTGGTGTAATAGAAGAGACTAAAAAAAGATTTGTCTGACAGAAGAGCATGAAATGGGATTGGTGTGATAGAGGAGAATGAAGTGGGATTGGTGTGATAGAGAAGACATAGGATTGTTGTGAGAAGAGAATGAAATGTGATTGGTTTGATAGAGAATGAAATGGGATTGGTGTGATTGAGGAAAAAGAAATGGGATTGGTGTGATAGAAGAGAATGAAATAGGATTGGTGTAATAGAGAATGGAGTATGGATTGGAATAATGGAAGAGATGAAATGGTATTGGTGTGATAGAGAATGAAATGGGATTGGTATGATAGAAAATGAAATATAGATTGGTGTGATAGGAGAGAATGAAATAGGATTGGTGTGATAGAAGAGAATGAAATGGGATTGGTGTGATAGAGAATGAAATGGGATTGATGTGATAGAGAATGAAATGGGATTGGTGTGATAGAGAATGAAATGGGATTGGTGTATTAGAGAATGAAATATGGATTGGTGTAATAAAAGAGATGAAATGGGATTGGTGTGATAGAGTATGAAATGGGATTGGTGTGATAGAAAATGAAATATGGATTGGTGTGATAGAAGAGAATGAAATGGGATTGGTGTGATAGAGGATAGTGAAGTGGGATTGGTGGGATACAAGAGGTGAAATGGTATTGGTATGTTAGAAGAGAATGAAAAAGAATTGGTGTGCTAGAAGAGAATGAAACGTGATTGGTGTGATAGAGAATGAAATGGGAATGGTGTGATAGCGAAAGAAGTGGGACTGTTGTGACAGAAGAGAATAAAATGGGATTTGTGTGACAGAATAGAATGAAATGCGATTTGTGCAATAGAGAATGAAATATGGATTGGTGTAATAGAAGAGATGAAATGGGATTGGTGTGATAGAGAATGAAATGGGATTGGTGTGATATAATAATGAGATGGGATTGCTCTCATAGAAGAGATGAAATTGGATTAGTGTGATAGAAGAGAATGAAATGGGATTGGTGTGACAGAAGAGAATGAAATGGGATTTGTGTGATAGAGAATGAAATGGAATTGGTGTGATATTGAATGAAATTGGATTGGTGTGATAGTGAATGAAATGGGACTGGTGTGATAGGAGAGAATGAAATGGGATTGGTCTGGCAGAAGAGAATGAAATGGCATTAGTGTGATAGAAGAGATAAAATGATATTGGTGTGATAGAGAATGAAATGGGATTGGTGTGATAGAAAATGAAATATGGAGTGGTGTGATAGAAGAGAATGAAATAGGATTGGTGTGATAGAAGAGAATGAAATGGGATTGGTGTGATAGAGAATGAAATGGGATTGGTGATAGAGAATGAAATAGGATTGTTGTGATAGAAGAGAATGAACTGTGATTTGGTTTGAAAGAGAATGAAATGGGATTGGTGTGATTGAGGAGAAAGAAATGGGATTGGTGTGATAGAAGAGAATGAAATGGGATTTTTGTTATAGAGAATGAAATGGGAATGGTGTGACAGAAGAGAATGAAATAGGATTGTTGTGATCGAGTAAAATGAAATGGGACGGTGTGATTGAGTATGAAATGGGATTGATGTAATGGAAGAGAATGAAATCGGATTGGTGTGATAGCAGAGCTGAAATGGGATTGCTGTAATAAAAGAGTATGAAATGGTATTGGTGTGATAGAGGAGAATGAAATGGGATTGGTGTGACAGGGAATGAAATGGGATTGGTGTGATAGAAGAGAATGAAGTGGGATTGGTGTGATAGAAGAGAATGAAGTGGGATTGGTGTGATGGAGGAGAATGAAATAGGATGGTGTGATTGAGAATAAAATGGGATTGGTGTGCTGGAATAGATGAAATGGGATTAGTGTGATAGAGAATGAAATGGGATTTGTGTGATAGAAGAGAATGAAATGGGGTTGCTGTGATAGAGAATGAAATGGGAATGGTGTGATAGCGAAAGTAGTGGGACTGATGTGACAGAAGGGAATGAAATGGCATAAGTGTGATAGAGAATGAAATGGAATTTGTGTGACAGAATAGAATGAAATGCGATTTGTGTAATAGAGAATGAAATATGGATTGGTGTAATAGAGGAGATGAAATGGGATTGATGTAATAGAAGAGAATGAAATCGGATTGGAGTGATAGAAGAGCTGAAATGGGATTGGTGTAATAAAAGAGTATGAAATGGGATTGGTGTGATAGAGAATAAAATGGGATTGGTGTGACAGAAGAGAATGAAATGGCATTGTTGTGATAGAAGAGAATGAAATGGTATTTGGTTTGAAAGAGAATGAAATGGGATTGGTGTGATTGAGGAGAAAGAAATGGGATTGGTGTGATAGAAGAGAATGAAATGGGATTTTTGTTATAGAGAATGAACTGGGAATGGTGTGATAGAGAATGAAATGGGATTGGTGTGAATGAGAATGAAATGGGATTGGTGTGAATGAGAATGAAATGGGATTGGTGTGACAGACGAGAATGAAATGGGATTGGTGAGATAGAGAATGAAACGGGATTTGTGTGATTGATGAAAATGAAATGAGACTGGTGTGATAGAAGAGAATGAAGTGGGATTGGTATGATGGAGAATAAAATGGGATTGGTGTGCTGGAATAGATGAAATGGGATTAATGTGATAGAGAATGAAATGGGATTGGTATGATAGAAGAGAATGAAATGGGGTTGCTGTGATAGAGAATGAAATGGGAATGGTGTGATAGAAGAGAATGACATAGGGTTGCTGTGATAGAGAATGAAATGGGAATGGTGTGATAGCGAAAGTAGTGGGACTGATGTGACAGAAGGGAATGAAATGGCAAAAGTGTGATAGAGAATGAAATGGAATTTGTGTGACAGAATAGAATGAAATGCGATTTGTGTAATAGAGAATGGAGTATGGATTGGAATAATAGAAGAGATGAAATGGTACTGGTGTGATAGAGAATGAAATGGGATTGGTATGATAGAAAATGAAATATGGATTGGTGTGATAGAAGAGAATGAAATAGGATTGGTGTAATAGAGAATGGAGTATGGATTGGTTTAATAGAAGAGATGAAATGGTATTGGTGTGATAGAGAATGAAATGGGATTGGTATGATAGAAAATGAAATATGGATTGGTGTGATAGGAGAGAATGAAATAGGATTGGTGTGATAGAAGAGAATGAAATGGGATTTGTGTGATAGAGAATGAAATGGGATTGATGTGATAGAGAATGAAATGGGATTGGTGTGATAGAGAATGAAATGGGATTTGTGTATTAGAGAATGAAATATGGATTGGTGTAATAAAAGAGATGAAATGGGATTGGTGTGATAGAGAATGAAATGGGATTGGTGTGATAGAAAATGAAATATGGATTGGTGTGATAGAAGAGAATGAAATTGGATTGGTGTGATAGAGGATAGTGAAGTGGGATTGGTGGGATACAAGAGGTGAAATGGGATTGGTATGTTAGAAGAGAATGAAAAAGAATTGGTGTGCTAGAAGAGAATGAAACGTGATTGGTGTGATAGAGAATGAAATGGGAATGGTGTGATAGCGAAAGAAGTGGGACTGATGTGACAGAAGAGAATAAAATGGGATTTGTGTGACAGAATAGAATGAAATGCGATTTGTGTAATAGAGAATGAAATATGGATTGGTGTAATAGAAGAGATGAAATGGGATTGATGTAATAGAAGAGAATGAAATCGGATTGGAGTGAGAGAAGAGCTGAAATGGGATTGGTGTAATAAAAGAGTATGAAATGGGATTGGTGTGATAGAAAATGAAATATGGATTGGTGTGATAGAAGAGAATGAAATAGGATTGGTGTGATAGAAGAGAATGAAATGGGATTGGTGTGATAGAGAATGAAATGGGATTGATGTGATAGAAGAGATGAAATGGGATTGGTGTGATAGAGAATGAAATGGGATTGGTATGATAGAAAATGAAATATGGATTGGTGTGATAGAAGTGAATGAAATAGGGCTGGTGTGATAGAAGAGAATGAAATGGGATTGGTGTGATAGAGAATGAAATGGGATTGGTGTGATATAATAATGAGATGGGATTGCTCTCATAGAAGAGATGAAATGGGATTAGTGTGATAGAAGAGAATGAAATGGGATTGGTGTGACAGAAGAGAATGAAATGGGATTTGTGTGATAGAGAATGAAATGGAATTGGTGTGATATTGAATGAAATTGGATTGGTGTGATAGTGAATGAAATGGGACTGGTGTGATAGGAGAGAATGAAATGGGATTGGTCTGGCAGAAGAGAATGAAATGGCATTAGTGTGATAGAAGAGATAAAATGATATTGGTGTGATAGAGAATGAAATGGGATTGGTGTGATAGAAAATGAAATATGGAGTGGTGTGATAGAAGAGAATGAAATAGGATTGGTGTGATAGAAGAGAATGAAATGGGATTGGTGTGATAGAGAATGAAATGGGATTGGTGATAGAGAATGAAATAGGATTGTTGTGATAGAAGAGAATGAACTGTGATTTGGTTTGAAAGAGAATGAAATGGGATTGGTGTGATTGAGGAGAAAGAAATGGGATTGGTGTGATAGAAGAGAATGAAATGGGATTTTTGTTATAGAGAATGAAATGGGAATGGTGTGACAGAAGAGAATGAAATTGGATTGTTGTGATAGAGTAAAATGAAATGGGACGGCGTGATTGAGTATGAAATGGGATTGATGTAATGGAAGAGAATGAAATCGGATTGGTGTGATAGAAGAGCTGAAATGGGATTGCTGTAATAAAAGAGTATGAAATGGTATTGGTGTGATAGAGGAGAATGAAACGGGATTGGTGTGATTGAAGAAAATGAAATGAGACTGGTGTGATAGAAGAGAATGAAGTGGGATTGGTGTGATAGAAGAGAATGAAGTGGGATTGGTGTGATGGAGGAGAATGAAATAGGATGGTGTGATTGAGAATAAAATGGGATTGGTGTGCTGGAATAGATGAAATGGGATTGGTGTGATAGAAGAGAATGAAATGGGGTTTGTGTGATAGAGAATGAAATGGGAATGGTGTGATAGAAGAGAATGAAATGGGCTTGCTGTGATAGAGAATGAAATGGGAATGGTGTGATAGCGAAAGTAGTGGGACTGATGTGACAGAAGGGAATGAAATGGCATAAGTGTGATAGAGAATGAAATATGGATTGGTGTAATAGAAGAGATGAAATGGGATTGATGTAATAGAAGAGAATGAAATCGGATTGGAGTGATAGAAGAGCTGAAATGGGATTGGTGTAATAAAAGTGTATGAAATGGGATTGGTGTGATAGAGAATAAAATGGGATTGGTGTGACAGAAGAGAATGAAATGGCATTGTTGTGATAGAAGAGAATGAAATGGTATTTGGTTTGAAAGAGAATGAAATGGGATTGGTGTGATTGAGGAGAAAGAAATGGGATTGGTGTGATAGAAGAGAATGAAATGGGATTTTTGTTATAGAGAATGAAATGGGAATGGTGTGATAGAGAATGAAATGGGATTGGTGTGACTGAGAATGAAATGGGATTGGTGTGAATGAGAATGAAATGGGATTGGTGTGACAGACGAGAATGAAATGGGATTGGTGAGATAGAGAATGAAACGGGATTTGTGTGATTGATGAAAATGAAATGAGACTGGTGTGATAGAAGAGAATGAAGTGGGATTGGTATGATGGAGAATAAAATGGGATTGGTGTGCTGGAATAGATGAAATGGGATTAATGTGATAGAGAATGAAATGGGATTGGTGTGATAGAAGAGAATGAAATGGGGTTGCTGTGATAGAGAATGAAATGGGAATGGTGTGATAGAAGAGAATGAAATGGGGTTGCTGTGATAGAGAATGAAATGGGAATGGTGTGATAGCGAAAGTAGTGGGACTGATGTGACAGAAGGGAATGAAATGGCAAAAGTGTGATAGAGAATGAAATGGGATTTGTGTGACAGAATAGAATGAAATGCGATTTGTGTAATAGAGAATGAAATATGGATTGGTGTAATAGAAGAGATGAAATGGGATTGATGTAATAGAAGAGAAGGAAATCGGATTGGAGTGAGAGAAGAGCTGAAATGGGATTGGTGTAATAAAAGAGTATGAAATGGGATTGGTGTGATAGAAAATGAAATATGGATTGGTGTGATAGAAGAGAATGAAATAGGATTGGAGTGACAGAAGAGAATGAAATGGGATTGGTGTGATAGAGAATGAAATGGGTTTGGTGTAATGGAAGAGAATAAAATGGGATTGGTCTGACAGGAGAGAATGAAATGGATTTGGTGTGATAGAGAATGAAATGGGATTGGTATAATAGAAGAGACTAAAATGGGATTGGTCTGACAGTAGAGAATGAAACGGGATTGGTGTGATGGAGGAGAATGAAGTGGGATTGGTGTGATACAAGAGATGAAATGGGATTGGTGTGATAGAGAATCAAATGGGATTATTGTGAAAGAGAATGAAATGAGATTGGTGTGATAGAGAATCAAATGGGATTGGTGTAATAGAAGAGAATAAAATGGGATTGGTCTGTGAGAAGAGAATGAAATGGGATTGGTGTGATGGAGAATGAAATGGGATTGGTGTGATAGGGAATGAAATGGGATTGGTGTGATAGAAAATGAAATATGGATTGGTGTGATAGAAGAGAATGAATTAGGATTGGTGTGATAGAGAATGAAATGGGATTGGTGTGATTGAGGAGAAAGAAATGGGATTGGTGTGATAGAAGAGTATGAAATAGGATTGGTGTGACAGAAGAGAATGAAATGGGATTGGTGTGATAGAGAATGAAATGGGATTGGTGTGAAAGACAAGAATGAAATGGGATTGGTGTGATAGAGAAATGAACGGGATTGGTGTGATTGAAGAAAATGAAATGGGATTGGTGTGATAGAGGAGAATGAAATAGGATTGGTGTGACAGAAGGGAATGAAATGGCATTAGTGTTATAGAGAATGAAATGGGATTTGTGTGACAGAATAGAATGAAATTGGTTTGGTGTAATAGAGAATGAAATATGGATTGGTGTAATAGAAGAGATGAAATGGGATTGGTGTGATAGAGAATGAAATGGGATTGGTGTGATAGAAAATGAAATATGGATTGGTGTGATAGAAGAGAATGAAATAGTATTGGTGTGATAGAAGAGAATGAAAGGGGATTGGTGTGATAGAGAATGAAATGGGATTGATGTGATAGAAGAGATGAAATGGGATTAGTGTAATAGAAGAGAATGAAATGGGATTGGTGTGACAGAAGAGAATGAAATGGGATTGGTGTGATAGAGAATGAAATGGGTTTGGTGAAATGGAAGAGAATAAAATGGGATTGGTCTGACAGAAGAGAATGAAATGGTATTGGTGTAATAGAAGAGACTAAAATGGGATTTGTCTGACAGAAGAACATGAAATGGGATTGGTGTGATAGAGGAGAATGAAGTGGGATTGGTGTGATACAAGAGATGAAATGGGATTGGTGTGATAGAGAATCAAATGGGATTAGTGTGATAGAGAATGAAATGGGATTGGTGTGATAGCGAATGAAATGGGACTAGTGCGATAGGAGAGAATGAAATGGGATTGGTGTAATAGAAGAGAATGAAATGGGACTGGTGTGACAGAAGAGAATGAAATGGGATTGGTGTGATAGAGAATGAAATGGGATTGGTGTAATAGAAGAGAATAAAATGGGATTGGTCTGTGAGAAGAGAATGAAATGGGATTGGTGTGATAGAGAATGAAATGGGATTGGTGTGATAGAGAATGTAATGGGATTGGTGTGATAGAAAATGAAATATGGATTGGTGTGATAGAAGAGAATGAAATAGGATTGGTGTGATAGAAGAGAATGAAATGGGATTGGTGTGATAGAAGAGAATGAAATGGGATTGGTGTGATAGAGAAGACATAGGATTGTTGTGAGAAGAGAATGAAATGTGATTGGTTTGATAGCGAATGAAATGGGATTGGTGTGACAGAAGAGAATGAAATGGGATTGGTGTGATAGAGAATGAAATGGGATTGGTGTGATAGAGAATGAAATGGGATTGGTGTAATAGAGAATGGAGTATGGATTGGAGTAATAGAAGAGATGAACTGGTATTGGTGTGATAGAGAATGAAATGGGATTGGTATGATAGAAAATGAAATATGGATTGGTGTGATAGGAGAGAATGAAATAGGATTGGTGTGACAGAAGAGAATGAAATGGGATTGGTGTGATAGAGAATGAAATGGGATTGATGTGATAGAGAATGAAATGGGATTGGTGTGATAGAGAATGAAATGGGATTGGTGTAATTGAGAATGGAATATGGATTGGTGTACTTGAAGAGATGAAATGGGATTGGTGTGATAGAGAATGAAATGTGATTGGTGTGATAGAGGATAGTGAAGTGGGATTGGTTTGATACAAGAGGTGAAATGTGATTGGTACGTTAGAAGAGAATGAAAAAGAATCGGTGTGCTAGAAGAGAATAATACGTGATTGGTGTGATAGAGAATGAAATGGGAATGGTGTGATAGCGAAAGAAGTGGGACTGATGTGACAGAAGAGAATGAAATGGGATTTGTGTGACAGAATAGAATGAAATGTGATTTGTGTAATAGAAGAGATGAAATGGGATTGGTGTGATAGAGAATGAAATGGGATTGGTATGATAGAAAATGAAATATGGATTGGTGTGATAGGAGAGAATGAAATAGGATTGGTGTGATAGAAGAGAATGAAATGGGATTGGTGTGATAGAGAATGAAATGGGATTGATGTGATAGAGAATGAAATGGGATTGGTGTGATAGAGAATGAAATGGGATTTGTGTATTAGAGAATGAAATATGGATTGGTGTAATAAAAGAGATGAAATGGGATTGGTGTGATAGAGAATGAAATGGGATTGGTGTGATAGAAAATGAAATGGGATTGGTGTGATAGAAAATGAAATATGGATTGGTGTGATAGAAGAGAATGAAATGGGATTGGTGTGATAGAGGATAGTGAAGTGGGATTGGTGGGATACAAGAGGTGAAATGGGATTGGTATGTTAGAAGAGAATGAAAAAGAATTGGTGTGCTAGAAGAGAATGAAACGTGATTGGTGTGATAGAGAATGAAATGGGAATGGTGTGATAGCGAAAGAAGTGGGACTGATGTGACAGAAGAGAATAAAATGGGATTTGTGTGACAGAATAGAATGAAATGCGATTTGTGTAATAGAGAATGAAATATGGATTGGTGTAATAGAAGAGATGAAATGGGATTGATGTAATAGAAGAGAATGAAATCGGATTGGAGTGAGAGAAGAGCTGAAATGGGATTGGTGTAATAAAAGAGTATGAAATGGGATTGGTGTGATAGAAAATGAAATATGGATTGGTGTGATAGAAGAGAATGAAATAGGATTGGTGTGATAGAAGAGAATGAAATGGGATTGGTGTGATAGAGAATGAAATGGGATTGATGTGATAGAAGAGATGAAATGGGATTGGTGTGATAGAGAATGAAATGGGATTGGTATGATAGAAAATGAAATATGGATTGGTGTGATAGAAGTGAATGAAATAGGGCTGGTGTGATAGAAGAGAATGAAATGGGATTGGTGTGATAGAGAATGAAATGGGATTGGTGTGATATAATAATGAGATGGGATTGCTCTCATAGAAGAGATGAAATGGGATTAGTGTGATAGAAGAGAATGAAATGGGATTGGTGTGACAGAAGAGAATGAAATGGGATTTGTGTGATAGAGAATGAAATGGAATTGGTGTGATATTGAATGAAATTGGATTGGTGTGATAGTGAATGAAATGGGACTGGTGTGATAGGAGAGAATGAAATGGGATTGGTCTGGCAGAAGAGAATGAAATGGCATTAGTGTGATAGAAGAGATAAAATGATATTGGTGTGATAGAGAATGAAATGGGATTGGTGTGATAGAAAATGAAATATGGAGTGGTGTGATAGAAGAGAATGAAATAGGATTGGTGTGATAGAAGAGAATGAAATGGGATTGGTGTGATAGAGAATGAAATGGGATTGGTGATAGAGAATGAAATAGGATTGTTGTGATAGAAGAGAATGAACTGTGATTTGGTTTGAAAGAGAATGAAATGGGATTGGTGTGATTGAGGAGAAAGAAATGGGATTGGTGTGATAGAAGAGAATGAAATGGGATTTTTGTTATAGAGAATGAAATGGGAATGGTGTGACAGAAGAGAATGAAATTGGATTGTTGTGATAGAGTAAAATGAAATGGGACGGCGTGATTGAGTATGAAATGGGATTGATGTAATGGAAGAGAATGAAATCGGATTGGTGTGATAGAAGAGCTGAAATGGGATTGCTGTAATAAAAGAGTATGAAATGGTATTGGTGTGATAGAGGAGAATGAAACGGGATTGGTGTGATTGAAGAAAATGAAATGAGACTGGTGTGATAGAAGAGAATGAAGTGGGATTGGTGTGATAGAAGAGAATGAAGTGGGATTGGTGTGATGGAGGAGAATGAAATGGGATGGTGTGATTGAGAATAAAATGGGATTGGTGTGCTGGAATAGATGAAATGGGATTAGTGTGATAGAGAATGAAATGGGATTGGTGTGATAGAAGAGAATGAAATGGGGTTTGTGTGATAGAGAATGAAATGGGAATGGTGTGATAGAAGAGAATGAAATGGGGTTGCTGTGATAGAGAATGAAATGGGAATGGTGTGATAGCGAAAGTAGTGGGACTGATGTGACAGAAGGGAATGAAATGGCATAAGTGTGATAGAGAATGAAATATGGATTGGTGTAATAGAAGAGATGAAATGGGATTGATGTAATAGAAGAGAATGAAATCGGATTGGAGTGATAGAAGAGCTGAAATGGGATTGGTGTAATAAAAGAGTATGAAATGGGATTGGTGTGATAGAGAATAAAATGGGATTGGTGTGACAGAAGAGAATGAAATGGCATTGTTGTGATAGAAGAGAATGAAATGGTATTTGGTTTGAAAGAGAATGAAATGGGATTGGTGTGATTGAGGAGAAAGAAATGGGATTGGTGTGATAGAAGAGAATGAAATGGGATTTTTGTTATAGAGAATGAAATGGGAATGGTGTGATAGAGAATGAAATGGGATTGGTGTGAATGAGAATGAAATGGGATTGGTGTGACAGACGAGAATGAAATGGGATTGGTGAGATAGAGAATGAAACGGGATTTGTGTGATTGATGAAAATGAAATGAGACTGGTGTGATAGAAGAGAATGAAGTGGGATTGGTATGATGGAGAATAAAATGGGATTGGTGTGCTGGAATAGATGAAATGGGATTAATGTGATAGAGAATGAAATGGGATTGGTGTGATAGAAGAGAATGAAATGGGGTTGCTGTGATAGAGAATGAAATGGGAATGGTGTGATAGAAGAGAATGAAATGGGGTTGCTGTGATAGAGAATGAAATGGGAATGGTGTGATAGCGAAAGTAGTGGGACTGATGTGACAGAAGGGAATGAAATGGCAAAAGTGTGATAGAGAATAAAATGGGATTTGTGTGACAGAATAGAATGAAATGCGATTTGTGTGCTAGAGAATGAAATATGGATTGGTGTAATAGAAGAGATGAAATGGGATTGATGTAATAGAAGAGAATGAAATCGGATTGGAGTGAGAGAAGAGCTGAAATGGGATTGGTGTAATAAAAGGGGATGAAATGGGATTGGTGTGATAGAAAATGAAATATGGATTGGTGTGATAGAAGAGAATGAAATAGGATTGGAGTGACAGAAGAGAATGAAATGGGATTGGTGTGATAGAGAATGAAATGGGTTTGGTGTAATGGAAGAGAATAAAATGGGATTGGTCTGACAGGAGAGAATGAAATGGATTTGGTGTGATAGAGAATGAAATGGGATTGGTATAATAGAAGAGACTAAAATGGGATTGGTCTGACAGTAGAGAATGAAACGGGATTGGTGTGATGGAGGAGAATGAAGTGGGATTGGTGTGATACAAGAGATGAAATGGGATTGGTGTGATAGAGAATCAAATGGGATTATTGTGAAAGAGAATGAAATGAGATTGGTGTGATAGAGAATCAAATGGGATTGGTGTAATAGAAGAGAATAAAATGGGATTGGTCTGTGAGAAGAGAATGAAATGGGATTGGTGTGATGGAGAATGAAATGGGATTGGTGTGATAGGGAATGAAATGGGATTGGTGTGATAGAAAATGAAATATGGATTGGTGTGATAGAAGAGAATGAATTAGGATTGGTTTGATAGAGAATGAAATGGGATTGGTGTGATAGAGAACGAAATGGGATCGGTGTGATAGGGAAGACATAGGATTGTTGTGATAGAAGAGAATGAAATGTGATTGGTGTGATAGAGAATGAAATGGGATTGGTGTGATTGAGGAGAAAGAAATGGGATTGGTGTGATAGAGAATGAAATGGGATTGGTGTGAAAGACAAGAATGAAATGGGATTGGTGTGATAGAGAAATGAACGGGATTGGTGTGATTGAAGAAAATGAAATGGGATTGGTGTGATAGAGGAGAATGAAATAGGATTGGTGTGACAGAAGGGAATGAAATGGCATTAGTGTTATAGAGAATGAAATGGGATTTGTGTGACAGAATAGAATGAAATTGGTTTGGTGTAATAGAGAATGAAATATGGATTGGTGTAATAGAAGAGATGAAATGGGATTGGTGTGATAGAGAATGAAATGGGATTGGTGTGATAGAAAATGAAATATGGATTGGTGTGATAGAAGAGAATGAAATAGTATTGGTGTGATAGAAGAGAATGAAAGGGGATTGGTGTGATAGAGAATGAAATGGGATTGATGTGATAGAAGAGATGAAATGGGATTAGTGTAATAGAAGAGAATGAAATGGGATTGGTGTGACAGAAGAGAATGAAATGGGATTGGTGTGATAGAGAATGAAATGGGTTTGGTGAAATGGAAGAGAATAAAATGGGATTGGTCTGACAGAAGAGAATGAAATGGTATTGGTGTAATAGAAGAGACTAAAATGGGATTTGTCTGACAGAAGAACATGAAATGGGATTGGTGTGATAGAGGAGAATGAAGTGGGATTGGTGTGATACAAGAGATGAAATGGGATTGGTGTGATAGAGAATCAAATGGGATTAGTGTGATAGAGAATGAAATGGGATTGGTGTGATAGCGAATGAAATGGGACTAGTGCGATAGGAGAGAATGAAATGGGATTGGTGTAATAGAAGAGAATGAAATGGGACTGGTGTGACAGAAGAGAATGAAATGGGATTGGTGTGATAGAGAATGAAATGGGATTGGTGTAATAGAAGAGAATAAAATGGGATTGGTCTGTGAGAAGAGAATGAAATGGGATTGGTGTGATAGAGAATGAAATGGGATTGGTGTGATAGCGAATGTAATGGGATTGGTGTGATAGAAAATGAAATATGGATTGGTGTGATAGAAGAGAATGAAATAGGATTGGTGTGATAGAAGAGAATGAAATGGGATTGGTGTGATAGAAGAGAATGAAATGGGATTGGTGTGATAGAGAAGACATAGGATTGTTGTGAGAAGAGAATGAAATGTGATTGGTTTGATAGCGAATGAAATGGGATTGGTGTGACAGAAGAGAATGAAATGGGATTGGTGTGATAGAGAATGAAATGGGATTGGTGTGATAGAGAATGAAATGGGATTGGTGTAATAGAGAATGGAGTATGGATTGGAGTAATAGAAGAGATGAACTGGTATTGGTGTGATAGAGAATGAAATGGGATTGGTATGATAGAAAATGAAATATGGATTGGTGTGATAGGAGAGAATGAAATAGGATTGGTGTGACAGAAGAGAATGAAATGGGATTGGTGTGATAGAGAATGAAATGGGATTGATGTGATAGAGAATGAAATGGGATTGGTGTGATAGAGAATGAAATGGGATTGGTGTAATTGAGAATGGAATATGGATTGGTGTACTTGAAGAGATGAAATGGGATTGGTGTGATAGAGAATGAAATGTGATTGGTGTGGTAGAGGATAGTGAAGTGGGATTGGTTTGATACAAGAGGTGAAATGGGATTGGTACGTTAGAAGAGAATGAAAAAGAATCGGTGTGCTAGAAGAGAATGATACGTGATTGGTGTGATAGAGAATGAAATGGGAATGGTGTGATAGCGAAAGAAGTGGGACTGATGTGACAGAAGAGAATGAAATGGGATTTGTGTGACAGAATAGAATGAAATGTGATTTGTGTAATAGAAGAGATGAAATGGGATTGGTGTGATAGAGAATGAAATGGGATTGGTATGATAGAAAATGAAATATGGATTGGTGTGATAGGAGAGAATGAAATAGGATTGGTGTGATAGAAGAGAATGAAATGGGATTGGTGTGATAGAGAATGAAATGGGATTGATGTGATAGAGAATGAAATGGGATTGGTGTGATAGAGAATGAAATGGGATTTGTGTATTAGAGAATGAAATATGGATTGGTGTAATAAAAGAGATGAAATGGGATTGGTGTGATAGAGAATGAAATGGGATTGGTGTGATAGAAAATGAAATATGGATTGGTGTGATAGAAGAGAATGAAATGGGATTGGTGTGATAGAGGATAGTGAAGTGGGATTGGTGGGATACAAGAGGTGAAATGGGATTGGTATGTTAGAAGAGAATGAAAAAGAATTGGTGTGCTAGAAGAGAATGAAACGTGATTGGTGTGATAGAGAATGAAATGGGAATGGTGTGATAGCGAAAGAAGTGGGACTGATGTGACAGAAGAGAATAAAATGGGATTTGTGTGACAGAATAGAATGAAATGCGATTTGTGTAATAGAGAATGAAATATGGATTGGTGTAATAGAAGAGATGAAATGGGATTGATGTAATAGAAGAGAATGAAATCGGATTGGAGTGAGAGAAGAGCTGAAATGGGATTGGTGTAATAAAAGATTATGAATTGGGATTGGTGTGATAGAAAATGAAATATGGATTGGTGTGATAGAAGAGAATGAAATAGGATTGGTGTGATAGAAGAGAATGAAATGGGATTGGTGTGATAGAGAATGAAATGGGATTGATGTGATAGAAGAGATGAAATGGGATTGGTGTGATAGAGAATGAAATGGGATTGGTATGATAGAAAATGAAATATGGATTGGTGTGATAGAAGTGAATGAAATAGGGCTGGTGTGATAGAAGAGAATGAAATGGGATTGGTGTGATAGAGAATGAAATGGGATTGGTGTGATATAATAATGAGATGGGATTGCTCTCATAGAAGAGATGAAATGGGATTAGTGTGATAGAAGAGAATGAAATGGGATTGGTGTGACAGAAGAGAATGAAATGGGATTTGTGTGATAGAGAATGAAATGGAATTGGTGTGATATTGAATGAAATTGGATTGGTGTGATAGTGAATGAAATGGGACTGGTGTGATAGGAGAGAATGAAATGGGATTGGTCTGGCAGAAGAGAATGAAATGGCATTAGTGTGATAGAAGAGATAAAATGATATTGGTGTGATAGAGAATGAAATGGGATTGGTGTGATAGAAAATGAAATATGGAGTGGTGTGATAGAAGAGAATGAAATAGGATTGGTGTGATAGAAGAGAATGAAATGGGATTGGTGTGATAGAGAATGAAATGGGATTGGTGATAGAGAATGAAATAGGATTGTTGTGATAGAAGAGAATGAACTGTGATTTGGTTTGAAAGAGAATGAAATGGGATTGGTGTGATTGAGGAGAAAGAAATGGGATTGGTGTGATAGAAGAGAATGAAATGGGATTTTTGTTATAGAGAATGAAATGGGAATGGTGTGACAGAAGAGAATGAAATTGGATTGTTGTGATAGAGTAAAATGAAATGGGACGGCGTGATTGAGTATGAAATGGGATTGATGTAATGGAAGAGAATGAAATCGGATTGGTGTGATAGAAGAGCTGAAATGGGATTGCTGTAATAAAAGAGTATGAAATGGTATTGGTGTGATAGAGGAGAATGAAACGGGATTGGTGTGATTGAAGAAAATGAAATGAGACTGGTGTGATAGAGGAGAATGAAATAGGATTGGTGTGACAGAAGGGAATGAAATGGCATTAGTGTTATAGAGAATGAAATGGGATTTGTGTGACAGAATAGAATGAAATTGGTTTGGTGTAATAGAGAATGAAATATGGATTGGTGTAATAGAAGAGAATGAAGTGGGATTGGTGTGATAGAAGAGAATGAAGTGGGATTGGTGTGATGGAGGAGAATGAAATAGGATGGTGTGATTGAGAATAAAATGGGATTGGTGTGCTGGAATAGATGAAATGGGATTAGTGTGATAGAGAATGGAATGGGATTGGTGTGATAGAAGAGAATGAAATGGGGTTTGTGTGATAGAGAATGAAATGGGAATGGTGTGATAGAAGAGAATGAAATGGGGTTGCTGTGATAGAGAATGAAATGGGAATGGTGTGATAGCGAAAGTAGTGGGACTGATGTGACAGAAGGGAATGAAATGGCATAAGTGTGATAGAGAATGAAATATGGATTGGTGTAATAGAAGAGATGAAATGGGATTGATGTAATAGAAGAGAATGAAATCGGATTGGAGTGATAGAAGAGCTGAAATGGGATTGGTGTAATAAAAGAGTATGAAATGGGATTGGTGTGATAGAGAATAAAATGGGATTGGTGTGACAGAAGAGAATGAAATGGCATTGTTGTGATAGAAGAGAATGAAATGGTATTTGGTTTGAAAGAGAATGAAATGGGATTGGTGTGATTGAGGAGAAAGAAATGGGATTGGTGTGATAGAAGAGAATGAAATGGGATTTTTGTTATAGAGAATGAAATGGGAATGGTGTGATAGGGAATGAAATGGGATTGGTGTGAATGAGAATGAAATGGGATTGGTGTGACAGACGAGAATGAAATGGGATTGGTGAGATAGAGAATGAAACGGGATTTGTGTGATTGATGAAAATGAAATGAGACTGGTGTGATAGAAGAGAATGAAGTGGGATTGGTATGATGGAGAATAAAATGGGATTGGTGTGCTGGAATAGATGAAATGGGATTAATGTGATAGAGAATGAAATGGGATTGGTGTGATAGAAGAGAATGAAATGGGGTTGCTGTGATAGAGAATGAAATGGGAATGGTGTGATAGAAGAGAATGAAATGGGGTTGCTGTGATAGAGAATGAAATGGGAATGGTGTGATAGCGAAAGTAGTGGGACTGATGTGACAGAAGGGAATGAAATGGCAAAAGTGTGATAGAGAATGAAATGGGATTTGTGTGACAGAATAGAATGAAATGCGATTTGTGTAATAGAGAATGAAATATGGATTGGTGTAATAGAAGAGATGAAATGGGATTGATGTAATAGAAGAGAATGAAATCGGATTGGAGTGAGAGAAGAGCTGAAATGGGATTGGTGTAATAAAAGAGTATGAAATGGGATTGGTGTGATAGAAAATGAAATATGGATTGGTGTGATAGAAGAGAATGAAATAGGATTGGAGTGACAGAAGAGAATGAAATGGGATTGGTGTGATAGAGAATGAAATGGGTTTGGTGTAATGGAAGAGAATAAAATGGGATTGGTCTGACAGGAGAGAATGAAATGGATTTGGTGTGATAGAGAATGAAATGGGATTGGTATAATAGAAGAGACTAAAATGGGATTGGTCTGACAGTAGAGAATGAAACGGGATTGGTGTGATGGAGGAGAATGAAGTGGGATTGGTGTGATACAAGAGATGAAATGGGATTGGTGTGATAGAGAATCAAATGGGATTATTGTGAAAGAGAATGAAATGAGATTGGTGTGATAGAGAATCAAATGGGATTGGTGTAATAGAAGAGAATAAAATGGGATTGGTCTGTGAGAAGAGAATGAAATGGGATTGGTGTGATGGAGAATGAAATGGGATTGGTGTGATAGGGAATGAAATGGGATTGGTGTGATAGAAAATGAAATATGGATTGGTGTGATAGAAGAGAATGAATTAGGATTGGTTTGATAGAGAATGAAATGGGATTGGTGTGATAGAGAACGAAATGGGATCGGTGTGATAGGGAAGACATAGGATTGTTGTGATAGAAGAGAATGAAATGTGATTGGTGTGATAGAGAATGAAATGGGATTGGTGTGATTGAGGAGAAAGAAATGGGATTGGTGTGATAGAGAATGAAATGGGATTGGTGTGAAAGACAAGAATGAAATGGGATTGGTGTGATAGAGAAATGAACGGGATTGGTGTGATTGAAGAAAATGAAATGGGATTGGTGTGATAGAGGAGAATGAAATAGGATTGGTGTGACAGAAGGGAATGAAATGGCATTAGTGTTATAGAGAATGAAATGGGATTTGTGTGACAGAATAGAATGAAATTGGTTTGGTGTAATAGAGAATGAAATATGGATTGGTGTAATAGAAGAGATGAAATGGGATTGGTGTGATAGAGAATGAAATGGGATTGGTGTGATAGAAAATGAAATATGGATTGGTGTGATAGAAGAGAATGAAATAGTATTGGTGTGATAGAAGAGAATGAAAGGGGATTGGTGTGATAGAGAATGAAATGGGATTGATGTGATAGAAGAGATGAAATGGGATTAGTGTAATAGAAGAGAATGAAATGGGATTGGTGTGACAGAAGAGAATGAAATGGGATTGGTGTGATAGAGAATGAAATGGGTTTGGTGAAATGGAAGAGAATAAAATGGGATTGGTCTGACAGAAGAGAATGAAATGGTATTGGTGTAATAGAAGAGACTAAAATGGGATTTGTCTGACAGAAGAACATGAAATGGGATTGGTGTGATAGAGGAGAATGAAGTGGGATTGGTGTGATACAAGAGATGAAATGGGATTGGTGTGATAGAGAATCAAATGGGATTAGTGTGATAGAGAATGAAATGGGATTGGTGTGATAGCGAATGAAATGGGACTAGTGCGATAGGAGAGAATGAAATGGGATTGGTGTAATAGAAGAGAATGAAATGGGACTGGTGTGACAGAAGAGAATGAAATGGGATTGGTGTGATAGAGAATGAAATGGGATTGGTGTAATAGAAGAGAATAAAATGGGATTGGTCTGTGAGAAGAGAATGAAATGGGATTGGTGTGATAGAGAATGAAATGGGATTGGTGTGATAGAGAATGTAATGGGATTGGTGTGATAGAAAATGAAATATGGATTGGTGTGATAGAAGAGAATGAAATAGGATTGGTGTGATAGAAGAGAATGAAATGGGATTGGTGTGATAGAAGAGAATGAAATGGGATTGGTGTGATAGAGAAGACATAGGATTGTTGTGAGAAGAGAATGAAATGTGATTGGTTTGATAGCGAATGAAATGGGATTGGTGTGACAGAAGAGAATGAAATGGGATTGGTGTGATAGAGAATGAAATGGGATTGGTGTGATAGAGAATGAAATGGGATTGGTGTAATAGAGAATGGAGTATGGATTGGAGTAATAGAAGAGATGAACTGGTATTGGTGTGATAGAGAATGAAATGGGATTGGTATGATAGAAAATGAAATATGGATTGGTGTGATAGGAGAGAATGAAAAAGAATTGGTGTGCTAGAAGAGAATGAAACGTGATTGGTGTGATAGAGAATGAAATGGGAATGGTGTGATAGCGAAAGAAGTGGGACTGATGTGACAGAAGAGAATAAAATGGGATTTGTGTGACAGAATAGAATGAAATGCGATTTGTGTAATAGAGAATGAAATATGGATTGGTGTAATAGAAGAGATGAAATGGGATTGATGTAATAGAAGAGAATGAAATCGGATTGGAGTGAGAGAAGAGCTGAAATGGGATTGGTGTAATGAAAGATTATGAATTGGGATTGGTGTGATAGAAAATGAAATATGGATTGGTGTGATAGAAGAGAATGAAATAGGATTGGTGTGATAGAAGAGAATGAAATGGGATTGGTGTGATAGAGAATGAAATGGGATTGATGTGATAGAAGAGATGAAATGGGATTGGTGTGATAGAGAATGAAATGGGATTGGTATGATAGAAAATGAAATATGGATTGGTGTGATAGAAGTGAATGAAATAGGGCTGGTGTGATAGAAGAGAATGAAATGGGATTGGTGTGATAGAGAATGAAATGGGATTGGTGTGATATAATAATGAGATGGGATTGCTCTCATAGAAGAGATGAAATGGGATTAGTGTGATAGAAGAGAATGAAATGGGATTGGTGTGACAGAAGAGAATGAAATGGGATTTGTGTGATAGAGAATGAAATGGAATTGGTGTGATATTGAATGAAATTGGATTGGTGTGATAGTGAATGAAATGGGACTGGTGTGATAGGAGAGAATGAAATGGGATTGGTCTGGCAGAAGAGAATGAAATGGCATTAGTGTGATAGAAGAGATAAAATGATATTGGTGTGATAGAGAATGAAATGGGATTGGTGTGATAGAAAATGAAATATGGAGTGGTGTGATAGAAGAGAATGAAATAGGATTGGTGTGATAGAAGAGAATGAAATGGGATTGGTGTGATAGAGAATGAAATGGGATTGGTGATAGAGAATGAAATAGGATTGTTGTGATAGAAGAGAATGAACTGTGATTTGGTTTGAAAGAGAATGAAATGGGATTGGTGTGATTGAGGAGAAAGAAATGGGATTGGTGTGATAGAGGAGAATGAAATGGGATTTTTGTTATAGAGAATGAAATGGGAATGGTGTGACAGAAGAGAATGAAATTGGATTGTTGTGATAGAGTAAAATGAAATGGGACGGCGTGATTGAGTATGAAATGGGATTGATGTAATGGAAGAGAATGAAATCGGATTGGTGTGATAGAAGAGCTGAAATGGGATTGCTGTAATAAAAGAGTATGAAATGGTATTGGTGTGATAGAGGAGAATGAAACGGGATTGGTGTGATTGAAGAAAATGAAATGAGACTGGTGTGATAGAGGAGAATGAAATAGGATTGGTGTGACAGAAGGGAATGAAATGGCATTAGTGTGATAGAGAATGAAATGGGATTTGTGTGACAGAATAGAATGAAATTGGTTTGGTGTAATAGAGAATGAAATATGGATTGGTGTAATAGAAGAGAATGAAGTGGGATTGGTGTGATAGAAGAGAATGAAGTGGGATTGGTGTGATGGAGGAGAATGAAATAGGATGGTGTGATTGAGAATAAAATGGGATTGGTGTGCTGGAATAGATGAAATGGGATTAGTGTGATAGAGAATGGAATGGGATTGGTGTGATAGAAGAGAATGAAATGGGGTTTGTGTGATAGAGAATGAAATGGGAATGGTGTGATAGAAGAGAATGAAATGGGGTTGCTGTGATAGAGAATGAAATGGGAATGGTGTGATAGCGAAAGTAGTGGGACTGATGTGACAGAAGGGAATGAAATGGCATAAGTGTGATAGAGAATGAAATATGGATTGGTGTAATAGAAGAGATGAAATGGGATTGATGTAATAGAAGAGAATGAAATCGGATTGGAGTGATAGAAGAGCTGAAATGGGATTGGTGTAATAAAAGAGTATGAAATGGGATTGGTGTGATAGAGAATAAAATGGGATTGGTGTGACAGAAGAGAATGAAATGGCATTGTTGTGATAGAAGAGAATGAAATGGTATTTGGTTTGAAAGAGAATGAAATGGGATTGGTGTGATTGAGGAGAAAGAAATGGGATTGGTGTGATAGAAGAGAATGAAATGGGATTTTTGTTATAGAGAATGAAATGGGAATGGTGTGATAGGGAATGAAATGGGATTGGTGTGAATGAGAATGAAATGGGATTGGTGTGACAGACGAGAATGAAATGGGATTGGTGAGATAGAGAATGAAACGGGATTTGTGTGATTGATGAAAATGAAATGAGACTGGTGTGATAGAAGAGAATGAAGTGGGATTGGTATGATGGAGAATAAAATGGGATTGGTGTGCTGGAATAGATGAAATGGGATTAATGTGATAGAGAATGAAATGGGATTGGTGTGATAGAAGAGAATGAAATGGGGTTGCTGTGATAGAGAATGAAATGGGAATGGTGTGATAGAAGAGAATGAAATGGGGTTGCTGTGATAGAGAATGAAATGGGAATGGTGTGATAGCGAAAGTAGTGGGACTGATGTGACAGAAGGGAATGAAATGGCAAAAGTGTGATAGAGAATGAAATGGGATTTGTGTGACAGAATAGAATGAAATGCGATTTGTGTAATAGAGAATGAAATATGGATTGGTGTAATAGAAGAGATGAAATGGGATTGATGTAATAGAAGAGAATGAAATCGGATTGGAGTGAGAGAAGAGCTGAAATGGGATTGGTGTAATAAAAGAGTATGAAATGGGATTGGTGTGATAGAAAATGAAATATGGATTGGTGTGATAGAAGAGAATGAAATAGGATTGGAGTGACAGAAGAGAATGAAATGGGATTGGTGTGATAGAGAATGAAATGGGTTTGGTGTAATGGAAGAGAATAAAATGGGATTGGTCTGACAGGAGAGAATGAAATGGATTTGGTGTGATAGAGAATGAAATGGGATTGGTATAATAGAAGAGACTAAAATGGGATTGGTCTGACAGTAGAGAATGAAACGGGATTGGTGTGATGGAGGAGAATGAAGTGGGATTGGTGTGATACAAGAGATGAAATGGGATTGGTGTGATAGAGAATCAAATGGGATTATTGTGAAAGAGAATGAAATGAGATTGGTGTGATAGAGAATCAAATGGGATTGGTGTAATAGAAGAGAATAAAATGGGATTGGTCTGTGAGAAGAGAATGAAATGGGATTGGTGTGATGGAGAATGAAATGGGATTGGTGTGATAGGGAATGAAATGGGATTGGTGTGATAGAAAATGAAATATGGATTGGTGTGATAGAAGAGAATGAATTAGGATTGGTGTGATAGAGAATGAAATGGGATTGGTGTGATAGAGAACGAAATAGGATCGGTGTGATAGGGAAGACATAGGATTGTTGTGATAGAAGAGAATGAAATGTGATTGGTGTGATAGAGAATGAAATGGGATTGGTGTGATTGAGGAGAAAGAAATGGGATTGGTGTGATAGAAGAGTATGAAATAGGATTGGTGTGACAGAAGAGAATGAAATGGGATTGGTGTGATAGAGAATGAGATGGGATTGGTGTGAAAGACAAGAATGAAATGGGATTGGTGTGATAGAGAAATGAACGGGATTGGTGTGATTGAAGAAAATGAAATGGGATTGGTGTGATAGAGGAGAATGAAATAGGATTGGTGTGACAGAAGGGAATGAAATGGCATTAGTGTTATAGAGAATGAAATGGGATTTGTGTGACAGAATAGAATGAAATTGGTTTGGTGTAATAGAGAATGAAATATGGATTGGTGTAATAGAAGAGATGAAATGGGATTGGTGTGATAGAGAATGAAATGGGATTGGTGTGAAAGAAAGTGAAATATGGATTGGTGTGATAGAAGAGAATGAAATAGTATTGGTGTGATAGAAGAGAATGAAAGGGGATTGGTGTGATAGAGAATGAAATGGGATTGATGTGATAGAAGAGATGAAATGGGATTAGTGTAATAGAAGAGAATGAAATGGGATTGGTGTGACAGAAGAGAATGAAATGGGATTGGTGTGATAGAGAATGAAATGGGTTTGGTGAAATGGAAGAGAATAAAATGGGATTGGTCTGACAGAAGAGAATGAAATGGTATTGGTGTAATAGAAGAGACTAAAATGGGATTTGTCTGACAGAAGAACATGAAATGGGATTGGTGTGATAGAGGAGAATGAAGTGGGATTGGTGTGATACAAGAGATGAAATGGGATTGGTGTGATAGAGAATCAAATGGGATTAGTGTGATAGAGAATGAAATGGGATTGGTGTGATAGCGAATGAAATGGGACTAGTGCGATAGGAGAGAATGAAATGGGATTGGTGTAATAGAAGAGAATGAAATGGGACTGGTGTGACAGAAGAGAATGAAATGGGATTGGTGTGATAGAGAATGAAATGGGATTGGTGTAATAGAAGAGAATAAAATGGGATTGGTCTGTGAGAAGAGAATGAAATGGGATTGGTGTGATAGAGAATGAAATGGGATTGGTGTGATAGAGAATGTAATGGGATTGGTGTGATAGAAAATGAAATATGGATTGGTGTGATAGAAGAGAATGAAATAGGATTGGTGTGATAGAAGAGAATGAAATGGGATTGGTGTGATAGAAGAGAATGAAATGGGATTGGTGTGATAGAGAAGACATAGGATTGTTGTGAGAAGAGAATGAAATGTGATTGGTTTGATAGCGAATGAAATGGGATTGGTGTGACAGAAGAGAATGAAATGGGATTGGTGTGATAGAGAATGAAATGGGATTGGTGTGATAGAGAATGAAATGGGATTGGTGTAATAGAGAATGGAGTATGGATTGGAGTAATAGAAGAGATGAACTGGTATTGGTGTGATAGAGAATGAAATGGGATTGGTATGATAGAAAATGAAATATGGATTGGTGTGATAGGAGAGAATGAAATAGGATTGGTGTGACAGAAGAGAATGAAATGGGATTGGTGTGATAGAGAATGAAATGGGATTGATGTGATAGAGAATGAAATGGGATTGGTGTGATAGAGAATGAAATGGGATTGGTGTAATTGAGAATGGAATATGGATTGGTGTACTTGAAGAGATGAAATGGGATTGGTGTGATAGAGAATGAAATGTGATTGGTGTGATAGAGGATAGTGAAGTGGGATTGGTTTGATACAAGAGGTGAAATGGGATTGGTACGTTAGAAGAGAATGAAAAAGAATCGGTGTGCTAGAAGAGAATGATACGTGATTGGTGTGATAGAGAATGAAATGGGAATGGTGTGATAGCGAAAGAAGTGGGACTGATGTGACAGAAGAGAATCAAATGGGATTTGTGTGACAGAATAGAATGAAATGTGATTTGTGTAATAGAAGAGATGAAATGGTATTGGTGTGATAGAGAATGAAATGGGATTGGTATGATAGAAAATGAAATATGGATTGGTGTGATAGGAGAGAATGAAATAGGATTGGTGTGATAGAAGAGAATGAAATGGGATTGGTGTGATAGAGAATGAAATGGGATTGGTGTGATAGAGAATGAAATGGGATTTGTGTATTAGAGAATGAAATATGGATTGGTGTAATAAAAGAGATGAAATGGGATTGGTGTGATAGAGAATGAAATGGGATTGGTGTGATAGAAAATGAAATATGGATTGGTGTGATAGAAGAGAATGAAATGGGATTGGTGTGATAGAGGATAGTGAAGTGGGATTGGTGGGATACAAGAGGTGAAATGGGATTGGTATGTTAGAAGAGAATGAAAAAGAATTGGTGTTCTAGAAGAGAATGAAACGTGATTGGTGTGATAGAGAATGAAATGGGAATGGTGTGATAGCGAAAGAAGTGGGACTGATGTGACAGAAGAGAATAAAATGGGATTTGTGTGACAGAATAGAATGAAATGCGATTTGTGTAATAGAGAATGAAATATGGATTGGTGTAATAGAAGAGATGAAATGGGATTGATGTAATAGAAGAGAATGAAATCGGATTGGAGTGAGAGAAGAGCTGAAATGGGATTGGTGTAATAAAAGAGTATGAAATGGGATTGGTGTGATAGAAAATGAAATATGGATTGGTGTGATAGAAGAGAATGAAATAGGATTGGTGTGATAGAAGAGAATGAAATGGGATTGGTGTGATAGAGAATGAAATGGGATTGATGTGATAGAAGAGATGAAATGGGATTGGTGTGATAGAGAATGAAATGGGATTGGTATGATAGAAAATGAAATATGGATTGGTGTGATAGAAGTGAATGAAATAGGGCTGGTGTGATAGAAGAGAATGAAATGGGATTGGTGTGATAGAGAATGAAATGGGATTGGTGTGATATAATAATGAGATGGGATTGCTCTCATAGAAGAGATGAAATGGGATTAGTGTGATAGAAGAGAATGAAATGGGATTGGTGTGACAGAAGAGAATGAAATGGGATTTGTGTGATAGAGAATGAAATGGAATTGGTGTGATATTGAATGAAATTGGATTGGTGTGATAGTGAATGAAATGGGACTGGTGTGATAGGAGAGAATGAAATGGGATTGGTCTGGCAGAAGAGAATGAAATGGCATTAGTGTGATAGAAGAGATAAAATGATATTGGTGTGATAGAGAATGAAATGGGATTGGTGTGATAGAAAATGAAATATGGAGTGGTGTGATAGAAGAGAATGAAATAGGATTGGTGTGATAGAAGAGAATGAAATGGGATTGGTGTGATAGAGAATGAAATGGGATTGGTGATAGAGAATGAAATAGGATTGTTGTGATAGAAGAGAATGAACTGTGATTTGGTTTGAAAGAGAATGAAATGGGATTGGTGTGATTGAGGAGAAAGAAATGGGATTGGTGTGATAGAAGAGAATGAAATGGGATTTTTGTTATAGAGAATGAAATGGGAATGGTGTGACAGAAGAGAATGAAATTGGATTGTTGTGATAGAGTAAAATGAAATGGGACGGCGTGATTGAGTATGAAATGGGATTGATGTAATGGAAGAGAATGAAATCGGATTGGTGTGATAGAAGAGCTGAAATGGGATTGCTGTAATAAAAGAGTATGAAATGGTATTGGTGTGATAGAGGAGAATGAAACGGGATTGGTGTGATTGAAGAAAATGAAATGAGACTGGAGTGATAGAAGAGAATGAAGTGGGATTGGTGTGATAGAAGAGAATGAAGTGGGATTGGTGTGATGGAGGAGAATGAAATGGGATGGTGTGATTGAGAATAAAATGGGATTGGTGTGCTGGAATAGATGAAATGGGATTAGTGTGATAGAGAATGAAATGGGATTGGTGTGATAGAAGAGAATGAAATGGGGTTTGTGTGATAGAGAATGAAATGGGAATGGTGTGATAGAAGAGAATGAAATGGGGTTGCTGTGATAGAGAATGAAATGGGAATGGTGTGATAGCGAAAGTAGTGGGACTGATGTGACAGAAGGGAATGAAATGGCATAAGTGTGATAGAGAATGAAATATGGATTGGTGTAATAGAAGAGATGAAATGGGATTGATGTAATAGAAGAGAATGAAATCGGATTGGAGTGATAGAAGAGCTGAAATGGGATTGGTGTAATAAAAGAGTATGAAATGGGATTGGTGTGATAGAGAATAAAATGGGATTGGTGTGACAGAAGAGAATGAAATGGCATTGTTGTGATAGAAGAGAATGAAATGGTATTTGGTTTGAAAGAGAATGAAATGGGATTGGTGTGATTGAGGAGAAAGAAATGGGATTGGTGTGATAGAAGAGAATGAAATGGGATTTTTGTTATAGAGAATGAAATGGGAATGGTGTGATAGAGAATGAAATGGGATTGGTGTGAATGAGAATGAAATGGGATTGGTGTGACAGACGAGAATGAAATGGGATTGGTGAGATAGAGAATGAAACGGGATTTGTGTGATTGATGAAAATGAAATGAGACTGGTGTGATAGAAGAGAATGAAGTGGGATTGGTGTGATGGAGCAGAATGAAATGGGATGGTGTGATGGAGAATAAAATGGGATTGGTGTGCTGGAATAGATGAAATGGGATTAATGTGATAGAGAATGAAATGGGATTGGTGTGACAGACGAGAATGAAATGGGATTGGTGAGATAGAGAATGAAACGGGATTTGTGTGATTGATGAAAATGAAATGAGACTGGTGTGATAGAAGAGAATGAAGTGGGATTGGTATGATGGAGAATAAAATGGGATTGGTGTGCTGGAATAGATGAAATGGGATTAATGTGATAGAGAATGAAATGGGATTGGTGTGATAGAAGAGAATGAAATGGGGTTGCTGTGATAGAGAATGAAATGGGAATGGTGTGATAGAAGAGAATGAAATGGGGTTGCTGTGATAGAGAATGAAATGGGAATGGTGTGATAGCGAAAGTAGTGGGACTGATGTGACAGAAGGGAATGAAATGGCAAAAGTGTGATAGAGAATGAAATGGGATTTGTGTGACAGAATAGAATGAAATGCGATTTGTGTAATAGAGAATGAAATATGGATTGGTGTAATAGAAGAGATGAAATGGGATTGATGTAATAGAAGAGAATGAAATCGGATTGGAGTGAGAGAAGAGCTGAAATGGGATTGGTGTAATAAAAGAGTATGAAATGGGATTGGTGTGATAGAAAATGAAATATGGATTGGTGTGATAGAAGAGAATGAAATAGGATTGGAGTGACAGAAGAGAATGAAATGGGATTGGTGTGATAGAGAATGAAATGGGTTTGGTGTAATGGAAGAGAATAAAATGGGATTGGTCTGACAGGAGAGAATGAAATGGATTTGGTGTGATAGAGAATGAAATGAGATTGGTATAATAGAAGAGACTAAAATGGCATTGGTCTGACAGTAGAGAATGAAACGGGATTGGTGTGATGGAGGAGAATGAAGTGGGATTGGTGTGATACAAGAGATGAAATGGGATTGGTGTGATAGAGAATCAAATGGGATTATTGTGAAAGAGAATGAAATGAGATTGGTGTGATAGAGAATCAAATGGGATTGGTGTAATAGAAGAGAATAAAATGGGATTGGTCTGTGAGAAGAGAATGAAATGGGATTGGTGTGATGGAGAATGAAATGGGATTGGTGTGATAGGGAATGAAATGGGATTGGTGTGATAGAAAATGAAATATGGATTGGTGTGATAGAAGAGAATGAATTAGGATTGGTGTGATAGAGAATGAAATGGGATTGGTGTGATAGAGAACGAAATGGGATCGGTGTGATAGGGAAGACATAGGATTGTTGTGATAGAAGAGAATGAAATGTGATTGGTGTGATAGAGAATGAAATGGGATTGGTGTGATTGAGGAGAAAGAAATGGGATTGGTGTGATAGAAGAGTATGAAATAGGATTGGTGTGACAGAAGAGAATGAAATGGGATTGGTGTGATAGAGAATGAAATGGGATTGGTGTGAAAGACAAGAATGAAATGGGATTGGTGTGATAGAGAAATGAACGGGATTGGTGTGATTGAAGAAAATGAAATGGGATTGGTGTGATAGAGGAGGAAATATGGATTGGTGTGATAGAAGAGAATGAAATAGGATTGGTGTGATAGAAGAGAATGAAATGGGATTGGTGTGATAGAAGAGAATGAAATGGGATTGGTGTGATAGAGAAGACATAGGATTGTTGTGAGAAGAGAATGAAATGTGATTGGTTTGATAGCGAATGAAATGGGATTGGTGTGACAGAAGAGAATGAAATGGGATTGGTGTGATAGAGAATGAAATGGGATTGGTGTGATAGAGAATGAAATGGGATTGGTGTAATAGAGAATGGAGTATGGATTGGAGTAATAGAAGAGATGAACTGGTATTGGTGTGATAGAGAATGAAATGGGATTGGTATGATAGAAAATGAAATATGGATTGGTGTGATAGGAGAGAATGAAATAGGATTGGTGTGACAGAAGAGAATGAAATGGGATTGGTGTGATAGAGAATGAAATGGGATTGATGTGATAGAGAATGAAATGGGATTGGTGTGATAGAGAATGAAATGGGATTGGTGTAATTGAGAATGGAATATGGATTGGTGTAGTTGAAGAGATGAAATGGGATTGGTGTGATAGAGAATGAAATGTGATTGGTGTGATAGAGGATAGTGAAGTGGGATTGGTTTGATACAAGAGGTGAAATGGGATTGGTACGTTAGAAGAGAATGAAAAAGAATCGGTGTGCTAGAAGAGAATGATACGTGATTGGTGTGATAGAGAATGAAATGGGAATGGTGTGATAGCGAAAGAAGTGGGACTGATGTGACAGAAGAGAATGAAATGGGATTTGTGTGACAGAATAGAATGAAATGTGATTTGTGTAATAGAAGAGATGAAATGGGATTGGTGTGATAGAGAATGAAATGGGATTGGTATGATAGAAAATGAAATATGGATTGGTGTGATAGAAGTGAATGAAATAGGGCTGGTGTGATAGAAGAGAATGAAATGGGATTGGTGTGATAGAGAATGAAATGGGATTGGTGTGATAGAGAATGAAATGGGATTGTTGTAACAGAGAATGGAATATGGATTGGTGCAATAGAAGAGATAAAATGATATTGGTGTGATAGGGAATGAAATGGGATTGGTGTGATAGAAAATGAAATGTCGAGTGCTGTGATAGAAGAGAATGAAATAGGATTGCTGTGATAGAAGGGAATGAAATGGGATTGGTGTGATAGAGAATGAAATGGGATTGGTGATAGAGAATGAAATAGGATTGTTGTGATAGAAGAGAATGAAATGTGATTTGGTTTGAAAGAGAATGAAATGGGATTGGTGTGATTGAGGAGAAAGAAATGGGATTGGTGTGATAGAAGAGAATGAAATGGAATTTTTGTTATAGAGAATGAATTGGGAATGGTGTGACAGAAGAGAATGAAATAGGATTGTTGTGATAGAGTAAAATGAAATGGGACGGTGTGATTGAGTATGAAATGGGATTGATGTAATGGAAGAGAATGAAATCGGATTGGTGTGATAGAAGAGCTGAAATGGGATTGCTGTAATAAAAGAGTATGAAATGGTATTGGTGTGATAGAGGAGAATGAAATGGGATTGGTGTGATAGAGAATGAAATGGGATTGGTGCGACAGACGAGAATGAAATGGGATTGGTGTAATAGAGAATGAAACGGGATTGGTGTGATTGAAGAAAATGAAATGAGACTGGTGTGATAGAAGAGAATGAAGTGGGATTGGTGTGATGGAGGAGAATGAAATGGGATGGTGTGATTGAGAATAAAATGGGATTGGTGTGCTGGAATAGATGAAATGGGATTAGTGTGATAGAGAATGGAATGGGATTGGTGTGATAGAAGAGAATGAAATGGGGTTGCTGTGATAGAGAATGAAATGGGAATGGTGTGATAGCGAAAGTACTGGGACTGATGTGACAGAAGGGAATGAAATGGCATTAGTGTGATAGAGAATGAAATGGGATTTGTGTGACAGAATAGAATGAAATGGGTTTGGTGTAATAGAGAATGAAATATGGATTGGTGTAATAGAAGAGATGAAATGGGATTGGTGTGATAGAGAATGAAATGGGATTGGTGTGATAGAAAATGAAATATGGATTGGTTTGTTAGGAGAGAATGAAATAGGATTGGTGTGATAGAAGAGAATGAAATGGGATTGGTGTGATAGAGAATGAAATGGGATTGGTGTAATAGGGAATGGAATATGGACTGGTGCAATAGAAGAGATGAAATGGGATTGGTGTGATGGAGAATGAAATGGGATTGATGTGATTGAGAATGAAATGGGATTGGTGTGATAAAGAATGAAATGGGATTGCTGTCATAAAAGAGATGAAATGGGATCAGTGTAATAGAAGAGAATGAAATGGGATTGGTGTGTCAGAAGAGAATGAATTGGGATTTGTGTGATAGAGAATGAAATGGGATTGGTGTGATAGAGAATGAAATGGCATTGGTGTGAAAAGAATGAAATGGGACTGCTGTCATAGAAGAGATGAAATGGGATTAGTGTAATAGAAGAGAATGAAATGGGATTGGTGTGACAGAAGAGAATGAAATGGGATTGGTGTGATAGAGAATGAAATGGGATTGGTGTAATAGAGAATGGAATATGGATTGGTGTACTTGAAGAGATGTAATGGGATTGGTGTGATAGAGAATGAAATGGGATTGGTGTGATAGAAAATGAAATATGGATTGGTGTGATAGGAGAGAATGAAATAGGATTGGTGTGATAGAAGAGAATGAAATGGGATTGGTGTGATAGAGAATGAAATGGGATTGATGTGATAGAGAATGAAATGGGATTGATGTGATAGAAGAGATGAAATGGGATTGGTGTGATAGAGAATGAAATGGGATTGGTATGATAGAAAATGAAATATGGATTGGTGTGATAGAAGTGAATGAAATAGGGCTGGTGTGATAGAAGAGAATGAAATGGGATTGGTGTGATAGAGAATGAAATGGGATTGGTGTGATATAATAATGAGATGGGATTGCTCTCATAGAAGAGATGAAATGGGATTAGTGTGATAGAAGAGAATGAAATGGGATTGGTGTGACAGAAGAGAATGAAATGGGATTTGTGTGATAGAGAATGAAATGGAATTGGTGTGATATTGAATGAAATTGGATTGGTGTGATAGTGAATGAAATGGGACTGGTGTGATAGGAGAGAATGAAATGGGATTGGTCTGGCAGAAGAGAATGAAATGGCATTAGTGTGATAGAAGAGATAAAATGATATTGGTGTGATAGAGAATGAAATGGGATTGGTGTGATAGAAAATGAAATATGGAGTGGTGTGATAGAAGAGAATGAAATAGGATTGGTGTGATAGAAGAGAATGAAATGGGATTGGTGTGATAGAGAATGAAATGGGATTGGTGATAGAGAATGAAATAGGATTGTTGTGATAGAAGAGAATGAACTGTGATTTGGTTTGAAAGAGAATGAAATGGGATTGGTGTGATTGAGGAGAAAGAAATGGGATTGGTGTGATAGAAGAGAATGAAATGGGATTTTTGTTATAGAGAATGAAATGGGAATGGTGTGACAGAAGAGAATGAAATTGGATTGTTGTGATAGAGTAAAATGAAATGGGACGGCGTGATTGAGTATGAAATGGGATTGATGTAATGGAAGAGAATGAAATCGGATTGGTGTGATAGAAGAGCTGAAATGGGATTGCTGTAATAAAAGAGTATGAAATGGTATTGGTGTGATAGAGGAGAATGAAACGGGATTGGTGTGATTGAAGAAAATGAAATGAGACTGGTGTGATAGAAGAGAATGAAGTGGGATTGGTGTGATAGAAGAGAATGAAGTGGGATTGGTGTGATGGAGGAGAATGAAATGGGATGGTGTGATTGAGAATAAAATGGGATTGGTGTGCTGGAATAGATGAAATGGGATTAGTGTGATAGAGAATGAAATGGGATTGGTGTGATAGAAGAGAATGAAATGGGGTTTGTGTGATAGAGAATGAAATGGGAATGGTGTGATAGAAGAGAATGAAATGGGGTTGCTGTGATAGAGAATGAAATGGGAATGGTGTGATAGCGAAAGTAGTGGGACTGATGTGACAGAAGGGAATGAAATGGCATAAGTGTGATAGAGAATGAAATATGGATTGGTGTAATAGAAGAGATGAAATGGGATTGATGTAATAGAAGAGAATGAAATCGGATTGGAGTGATAGAAGAGCTGAAATGGGATTGGTGTAATAAAAGAGTATGAAATGGGATTGGTGTGATAGAGAATAAAATGGGATTGGTGTGACAGAAGAGAATGAAATGGCATTGTTGTGATAGAAGAGAATGAAATGGTATTTGGTTTGAAAGAGAATGAAATGGGATTGGTGTGATTGAGGAGAAAGAAATGGGATTGGTGTGATAGAAGAGAATGAAATGGGATTTTTGTTATAGAGAATGAAATGGGAATGGTGTGATAGAGAATGAAATGGGATTGGTGTGAATGAGAATGAAATGGGATTGGTGTGACAGACGAGAATGAAATGGGATTGGTGAGATAGAGAATGAAACGGGATTTGTGTGATTGATGAAAATGAAATGAGACTGGTGTGATAGAAGAGAATGAAGTGGGATTGGTATGATGGAGAATAAAATGGGATTGGTGTGCTGGAATAGATGAAATGGGATTAATGTGATAGAGAATGAAATGGGATTGGTGTGATAGAAGAGAATGAAATGGGGTTGCTGTGATAGAGAATGAAATGGGAATGGTGTGATAGAAGAGAATGAAATGGGGTTGCTGTGATAGAGAATGAAATGGGAATGGTGTGATAGCGAAAGTAGTGGGACTGATGTGACAGAAGGGAATGAAATGGCAAAAGTGTGATAGAGAATAAAATGGGATTTGTGTGACAGAATAGAATGAAATGCGATTTGTGTAATAGAGAATGAAATATGGATTGGTGTAATAGAAGAGATGAAATGGGATTGATGTAATAGAAGAGAATGAAATCGGATTGGAGTGAGAGAAGAGCTGAAATGGGATTGGTGTAATAAAAGAGTATGAAATGGGATTGGTGTGATAGAAAATGAAATATGGATTGGTGTGATAGAAGAGAATGAAATAGGATTGGAGTGACAGAAGAGAATGAAATGGGATTGGTGTGATAGAGAATGAAATGGGTTTGGTGTAATGGAAGAGAATAAAATGGGATTGGTCTGACAGGAGAGAATGAAATGGATTTGGTGTGATAGAGAATGAAATGGGATTGGTATAATAGAAGAGACTAAAATGGGATTGGTCTGACAGTAGAGAATGAAACGGGATTGGTGTGATGGAGGAGAATGAAGTGGGATTGGTGTGATACAAGAGATGAAATGGGATTGGTGTGATAGAGAATCAAATGGGATTATTGTGAAAGAGAATGAAATGAGATTGGTGTGATAGAGAATCAAATGGGATTGGTGTAATAGAAGAGAATAAAATGGGATTGGTCTGTGAGAAGAGAATGAAATGGGATTGGTGTGATGGAGAATGAAATGGGATTGGTGTGATAGGGAATGAAATGGGATTGGTGTGATAGAAAATGAAATATGGATTGGTGTGATAGAAGAGAATGAATTAGGATTGGTTTGATAGAGAATGAAATGGGATTGGTGTGATAGAGAACGAAATGGGATCGGTGTGATAGGGAAGACATAGGATTGTTGTGATAGAAGAGAATGAAATGTGATTGGTGTGATAGAGAATGAAATGGGATTGGTGTGATTGAGGAGAAAGAAATGGGATTGGTGTGATAGAGAATGAAATGGGATTGGTGTGAAAGACAAGAATGAAATGGGATTGGTGTGATAGAGAAATGAACGGGATTGGTGTGATTGAAGAAAATGAAATGGGATTGGTGTGATAGAGGAGAATGAAATAGGATTGGTGTGACAGAAGGGAATGAAATGGCATTAGTGTTATAGAGAATGAAATGGGATTTGTGTGACAGAATAGAATGAAATTGGTTTGGTGTAATAGAGAATGAAATATGGATTGGTGTAATAGAAGAGATGAAATGGGATTGGTGTGATAGAGAATGAAATGGGATTGGTGTGATAGAAAATGAAATATGGATTGGTGTGATAGAAGAGAATGAAATAGTATTGGTGTGATAGAAGAGAATGAAAGGGGATTGGTGTGATAGAGAATGAAATGGGATTGATGTGATAGAAGAGATGAAATGGGATTAGTGTAATAGAAGAGAATGAAATGGGATTGGTGTGACAGAAGAGAATGAAATGGGATTGGTGTGATAGAGAATGAAATGGGTTTGGTGAAATGGAAGAGAATAAAATGGGATTGGTCTGACAGAAGAGAATGAAATGGTATTGGTGTAATAGAAGAGACTAAAATGGGATTTGTCTGACAGAAGAACATGAAATGGGATTGGTGTGATAGAGGAGAATGAAGTGGGATTGGTGTGATACAAGAGATGAAATGGGATTGGTGTGATAGAGAATCAAATGGGATTAGTGTGATAGAGAATGAAATGGGATTGGTGTGATAGCGAATGAAATGGGACTAGTGCGATAGGAGAGAATGAAATGGGATTGGTGTAATAGAAGAGAATGAAATGGGACTGGTGTGACAGAAGAGAATGAAATGGGATTGGTGTGATAGAGAATGAAATGGGATTGGTGTAATAGAAGAGAATAAAATGGGATTGGTCTGTGAGAAGAGAATGAAATGGGATTGGTGTGATAGAGAATGAAATGGGATTGGTGTGATAGCGAATGTAATGGGATTGGTGTGATAGAAAATGAAATATGGATTGGTGTGATAGAAGAGAATGAAATAGGATTGGTGTGATAGAAGAGAATGAAATGGGATTGGTGTGATAGAAGAGAATGAAATGGGATTGGTGTGATAGAGAAGACATAGGATTGTTGTGAGAAGAGAATGAAATGTGATTGGTTTGATAGCGAATGAAATGGGATTGGTGTGACAGAAGAGAATGAAATGGGATTGGTGTGATAGAGAATGAAATGGGATTGGTGTGATAGAGAATGAAATGGGATTGGTGTAATAGAGAATGGAGTATGGATTGGAGTAATAGAAGAGATGAACTGGTATTGGTGTGATAGAGAATGAAATGGGATTGGTATGATAGAAAATGAAATATGGATTGGTGTGATAGGAGAGAATGAAATAGGATTGGTGTGACAGAAGAGAATGAAATGGGATTGGTGTGATAGAGAATGAAATGGGATTGATGTGATAGAGAATGAAATGGGATTGGTGTGATAGAGAATGAAATGGGATTGGTGTAATTGAGAATGGAATATGGATTGGTGTACTTGAAGAGATGAAATGGGATTGGTGTGATAGAGAATGAAATGTGATTGGTGTGGTAGAGGATAGTGAAGTGGGATTGGTTTGATACAAGAGGTGAAATGGGATTGGTACGTTAGAAGAGAATGAAAAAGAATCGGTGTGCTAGAAGAGAATGATACGTGATTGGTGTGATAGAGAATGAAATGGGAATGGTGTGATAGCGAAAGAAGTGGGACTGATGTGACAGAAGAGAATGAAATGGGATTTGTGTGACAGAATAGAATGAAATGTGATTTGTGTAATAGAAGAGATGAAATGGGATTGGTGTGATAGAGAATGAAATGGGATTGGTATGATAGAAAATGAAATATGGATTGGTGTGATAGGAGAGAATGAAATAGGATTGGTGTGATAGAAGAGAATGAAATGGGATTGGTGTGATAGAGAATGAAATGGGATTGATGTGATAGAGAATGAAATGGGATTGGTGTGATAGAGAATGAAATGGGATTTGTGTATTAGAGAATGAAATATGGATTGGTGTAATAAAAGAGATGAAATGGGATTGGTGTGATAGAGAATGAAATGGGATTGGTGTGATAGAAAATGAAATATGGATTGGTGTGATAGAAGAGAATGAAATGGGATTGGTGTGATAGAGGATAGTGAAGTGGGATTGGTGGGATACAAGAGGTGAAATGGGATTGGTATGTTAGAAGAGAATGAAAAAGAATTGGTGTGCTAGAAGAGAATGAAACGTGATTGGTGTGATAGAGAATGAAATGGGAATGGTGTGATAGCGAAAGAAGTGGGACTGATGTGACAGAAGAGAATAAAATGGGATTTGTGTGACAGAATAGAATGAAATGCGATTTGTGTAATAGAGAATGAAATATGGATTGGTGTAATAGAAGAGATGAAATGGGATTGATGTAATAGAAGAGAATGAAATCGGATTGGAGTGAGAGAAGAGCTGAAATGGGATTGGTGTAATAAAAGATTATGAATTGGGATTGGTGTGATAGAAAATGAAATATGGATTGGTGTGATAGAAGAGAATGAAATAGGATTGGTGTGATAGAAGAGAATGAAATGGGATTGGTGTGATAGAGAATGAAATGGGATTGATGTGATAGAAGAGATGAAATGGGATTGGTGTGATAGAGAATGAAATGGGATTGGTATGATAGAAAATGAAATATGGATTGGTGTGATAGAAGTGAATGAAATAGGGCTGGTGTGATAGAAGAGAATGAAATGGGATTGGTGTGATAGAGAATGAAATGGGATTGGTGTGATATAATAATGAGATGGGATTGCTCTCATAGAAGAGATGAAATGGGATTAGTGTGATAGAAGAGAATGAAATGGGATTGGTGTGACAGAAGAGAATGAAATGGGATTTGTGTGATAGAGAATGAAATGGAATTGGTGTGATATTGAATGAAATTGGATTGGTGTGATAGTGAATGAAATGGGACTGGTGTGATAGGAGAGAATGAAATGGGATTGGTCTGGCAGAAGAGAATGAAATGGCATTAGTGTGATAGAAGAGATAAAATGATATTGGTGTGATAGAGAATGAAATGGGATTGGTGTGATAGAAAATGAAATATGGAGTGGTGTGATAGAAGAGAATGAAATAGGATTGGTGTGATAGAAGAGAATGAAATGGGATTGGTGTGATAGAGAATGAAATGGGATTGGTGATAGAGAATGAAATAGGATTGTTGTGATAGAAGAGAATGAACTGTGATTTGGTTTGAAAGAGAATGAAATGGGATTGGTGTGATTGAGGAGAAAGAAATGGGATTGGTGTGATAGAAGAGAATGAAATGGGATTTTTGTTATAGAGAATGAAATGGGAATGGTGTGACAGAAGAGAATGAAATTGGATTGTTGTGATAGAGTAAAATGAAATGGGACGGCGTGATTGAGTATGAAATGGGATTGATGTAATGGAAGAGAATGAAATCGGATTGGTGTGATAGAAGAGCTGAAATGGGATTGCTGTAATAAAAGAGTATGAAATGGTATTGGTGTGATAGAGGAGAATGAAACGGGATTGGTGTGATTGAAGAAAATGAAATGAGACTGGTGTGATAGAGGAGAATGAAATAGGATTGGTGTGACAGAAGGGAATGAAATGGCATTAGTGTTATAGAGAATGAAATGGGATTTGTGTGACAGAATAGAATGAAATTGGTTTGGTGTAATAGAGAATGAAATATGGATTGGTGTAATAGAAGAGAATGAAGTGGGATTGGTGTGATAGAAGAGAATGAAGTGGGATTGGTGTGATGGAGGAGAATGAAATAGGATGGTGTGATTGAGAATAAAATGGGATTGGTGTGCTGGAATAGATGAAATGGGATTAGTGTGATAGAGAATGGAATGGGATTGGTGTGATAGAAGAGAATGAAATGGGGTTTGTGTGATAGAGAATGAAATGGGAATGGTGTGATAGAAGAGAATGAAATGGGGTTGCTGTGATAGAGAATGAAATGGGAATGGTGTGATAGCGAAAGTAGTGGGACTGATGTGACAGAAGGGAATGAAATGGCATAAGTGTGATAGAGAATGAAATATGGATTGGTGTAATAGAAGAGATGAAATGGGATTGATGTAATAGAAGAGAATGAAATCGGATTGGAGTGATAGAAGAGCTGAAATGGGATTGGTGTAATAAAAGAGTATGAAATGGGATTGGTGTGATAGAGAATAAAATGGGATTGGTGTGACAGAAGAGAATGAAATGGCATTGTTGTGATAGAAGAGAATGAAATGGTATTTGGTTTGAAAGAGAATGAAATGGGATTGGTGTGATTGAGGAGAAAGAAATGGGATTGGTGTGATAGAAGAGAATGAAATGGGATTTTTGTTATAGAGAATGAAATGGGAATGGTGTGATAGGGAATGAAATGGGATTGGTGTGAATGAGAATGAAATGGGATTGGTGTGACAGACGAGAATGAAATGGGATTGGTGAGATAGAGAATCAAACGGGATTTGTGTGATTGATGAAAATGAAATGAGACTGGTGTGATAGAAGAGAATGAAGTGGGATTGGTATGATGGAGAATAAAATGGGATTGGTGTGCTGGAATAGATGAAATGGGATTAATGTGATAGAGAATGAAATGGGATTGGTGTGATAGAAGAGAATGAAATGGGGTTGCTGTGATAGAGAATGAAATGGGAATGGTGTGATAGAAGAGAATGAAATGGGGTTGCTGTGATAGAGAATGAAATGGGAATGGTGTGATAGCGAAAGTAGTGGGACTGATGTGACAGAAGGGAATGAAATGGCAAAAGTGTGATAGAGAATGAAATGGGATTTGTGTGACAGAATAGAATGAAATGCGATTTGTGTAATAGAGAATGAAATATGGATTGGTGTAATAGAAGAGATGAAATGGGATTGATGTAATAGAAGAGAATGAAATCGGATTGGAGTGAGAGAAGAGCTGAAATGGGATTGGTGTAATAAAAGAGTATGAAATGGGATTGGTGTGATAGAAAATGAAATATGGATTGGTGTGATAGAAGAGAATGAAATAGGATTGGAGTGACAGAAGAGAATGAAATGGGATTGGTGTGATAGAGAATGAAATGGGTTTGGTGTAATGGAAGAGAATAAAATGGGATTGGTCTGACAGGAGAGAATGAAATGGATTTGGTGTGATAGAGAATGAAATGGGATTGGTATAATAGAAGAGACTAAAATGGGATTGGTCTGACAGTAGAGAATGAAACGGGATTGGTGTGATGGAGGAGAATGAAGTGGGATTGGTGTGATACAAGAGATGAAATGGGATTGGTGTGATAGAGAATCAAATGGGATTATTGTGAAAGAGAATGAAATGAGATTGGTGTGATAGAGAATCAAATGGGATTGGTGTAATAGAAGAGAATAAAATGGGATTGGTCTGTGAGAAGAGAATGAAATGGGATTGGTGTGATGGAGAATGAAATGGGATTGGTGTGATAGGGAATGAAATGGGATTGGTGTGATAGAAAATGAAATATGGATTGGTGTGATAGAAGAGAATGAATTAGGATTGGTTTGATAGAGAATGAAATGGGATTGGTGTGATAGAGAACGAAATGGGATCGGTGTGATAGGGAAGACATAGGATTGTTGTGATAGAAGAGAATGAAATGTGATTGGTGTGATAGAGAATGAAATGGGATTGGTGTGATTGAGGAGAAAGAAATGGGATTGGTGTGATAGAGAATGAAATGGGATTGGTGTGAAAGACAAGAATGAAATGGGATTGGTGTGATAGAGAAATGAACGGGATTGGTGTGATTGAAGAAAATGAAATGGGATTGGTGTGATAGAGGAGAATGAAATAGGATTGGTGTGACAGAAGGGAATGAAATGGCATTAGTGTTATAGAGAATGAAATGGGATTTGTGTGACAGAATAGAATGAAATTGGTTTGGTGTAATAGAGAATGAAATATGGATTGGTGTAATAGAAGAGATGAAATGGGATTGGTGTGATAGAGAATGAAATGGGATTGGTGTGATAGAAAATGAAATATGGATTGGTGTGATAGAAGAGAATGAAATAGTATTGGTGTGATAGAAGAGAATGAAAGGGGATTGGTGTGATAGAGAATGAAATGGGATTGATGTGATAGAAGAGATGAAATGGGATTAGTGTAATAGAAGAGAATGAAATGGGATTGGTGTGACAGAAGAGAATGAAATGGGATTGGTGTGATAGAGAATGAAATGGGTTTGGTGAAATGGAAGAGAATAAAATGGGATTGGTCTGACAGAAGAGAATGAAATGGTATTGGTGTAATAGAAGAGACTAAAATGGGATTTGTCTGACAGAAGAACATGAAATGGGATTGGTGTGATAGAGGAGAATGAAGTGGGATTGGTGTGATACAAGAGATGAAATGGGATTGGTGTGATAGAGAATCAAATGGGATTAGTGTGATAGAGAATGAAATGGGATTGGTGTGATAGCGAATGAAATGGGACTAGTGCGATAGGAGAGAATGAAATGGGATTGGTGTAATAGAAGAGAATGAAATGGGACTGGTGTGACAGAAGAGAATGAAATGGGATTGGTGTGATAGAGAATGAAATGGGATTGGTGTAATAGAAGAGAATAAAATGGGATTGGTCTGTGAGAAGAGAATGAAATGGGATTGGTGTGATAGAGAATGAAATGGGATTGGTGTGATAGAGAATGTAATGGGATTGGTGTGATAGAAAATGAAATATGGATTGGTGTGATAGAAGAGAATGAAATAGGATTGGTGTGATAGAAGAGAATGAAATGGGATTGGTGTGATAGAAGAGAATGAAATGGGATTGGTGTGATAGAGAAGACATAGGATTGTTGTGAGAAGAGAATGAAATGTGATTGGTTTGATAGCGAATGAAATGGGATTGGTGTGACAGAAGAGAATGAAATGGGATTGGTGTGATAGAGAATGAAATGGGATTGGTGTGATAGAGAATGAAATGGGATTGGTGTAATAGAGAATGGAGTATGGATTGGAGTAATAGAAGAGATGAACTGGTATTGGTGTGATAGAGAATGAAATGGGATTGGTATGATAGAAAATGAAATATGGATTGGTGTGATAGGAGAGAATGAAATAGGATTGGTGTGACAGAAGAGAATGAAATGGGATTGGTGTGATAGAGAATGAAATGGGATTGATGTGATAGAGAATGAAATGGGATTGGTGTGATAGAGAATGAAATGGGATTGGTGTAATTGAGAATGGAATATGGATTGGTGTACTTGAAGAGATGAAATGGGATTGGTGTGATAGAGAATGAAATGTGATTGGTGTGATAGAGGATAGTGAAGTGGGATTGGTTTGATACAAGAGGTGAAATGGGATTGGTACGTTAGAAGAGAATGAAAAAGAATCGGTGTGCTAGAAGAGAATGATACGTGATTGGTGTGATAGAGAATGAAATGGGAATGGTGTGATAGCGAAAGAAGTGGGACTGATGTGACAGAAGAGAATGAAATGGGATTTGTGTGACAGAATAGAATGAAATGTGATTTGTGTAATAGAAGAGATGAAATGGGATTGGTGTGATAGAGAATGAAATGGGATTGGTATGATAGAAAATGAAATATGGATTGGTGTGATAGGAGAGAATGAAATAGGATTGGTGTGATAGAAGAGAATGAAATGGGATTGGTGTGATAGAGAATGAAATGGGATTGATGTGATAGAGAATGAAATGGGATTGGTGTGATAGAGAATGAAATGGGATTTGTGTATTAGAGAATGAAATATGGATTGGTGTAATAAAAGAGATGAAATGGGATTGGTGTGATAGAGAATGAAATGGGATTGGTTCGATAGAAAATGAAATATGGATTGGTGTGATAGAAGAGAATGAAATGGGATTGGTGTGATAGAGGATAGTGAAGTGGGATTGGTGGGATACAAGAGGTGAAATGGGATTGGTATGTTAGAAGAGAATGAAAAAGAATTGGTGTGCTAGAAGAGAATGAAACGTGATTGGTGTGATAGAGAATGAAATGGGAATGGTGTGATAGCGAAAGAAGTGGGACTGATGTGACAGAAGAGAATAAAATGGGATTTGTGTGACAGAATAGAATGAAATGCGATTTGTGTAATAGAGAATGAAATATGGATTGGTGTAATAGAAGAGATGAAATGGGATTGATGTAATAGAAGAGAATGAAATCGGATTGGAGTGAGAGAAGAGCTGAAATGGGATTGGTGTAATGAAAGATTATGAATTGGGATTGGTGTGATAGAAAATGAAATATGGATTGGTGTGATAGAAGAGAATGAAATAGGATTGGTGTGATAGAAGAGAATGAAATGGGATTGGTGTGATAGAGAATGAAATGGGATTGATGTGATAGAAGAGATGAAATGGGATTGGTGTGATAGAGAATGAAATGGGATTGGTATGATAGAAAATGAAATATGGATTGGTGTGATAGAAGTGAATGAAATAGGGCTGGTGTGATAGAAGAGAATGAAATGGGATTGGTGTGATAGAGAATGAAATGGGATTGGTGTGATATAATAATGAGATGGGATTGCTCTCATAGAAGAGATGAAATGGGATTAGTGTGATAGAAGAGAATGAAATGGGATTGGTGTGACAGAAGAGAATGAAATGGGATTTGTGTGATAGAGAATGAAATGGAATTGGTGTGATATTGAATGAAATTGGATTGGTGTGATAGTGAATGAAATGGGACTGGTGTGATAGGAGAGAATGAAATGGGATTGGTCTGGCAGAAGAGAATGAAATGGCATTAGTGTGATAGAAGAGATAAAATGATATTGGTGTGATAGAGAATGAAATGGGATTGGTGTGATAGAAAATGAAATATGGAGTGGTGTGATAGAAGAGAATGAAATAGGATTGGTGTGATAGAAGAGAATGAAATGGGATTGGTGTGATAGAGAATGAAATGGGATTGGTGATAGAGAATGAAATAGGATTGTTGTGATAGAAGAGAATGAACTGTGATTTGGTTTGAAAGAGAATGAAATGGGATTGGTGTGATTGAGGAGAAAGAAATGGGATTGGTGTGATAGAAGAGAATGAAATGGGATTTTTGTTATAGAGAATGAAATGGGAATGGTGTGACAGAAGAGAATGAAATTGGATTGTTGTGATAGAGTAAAATGAAATGGGACGGCGTGATTGAGTATGAAATGGGATTGATGTAATGGAAGAGAATGAAATCGGATTGGTGTGATAGAAGAGCTGAAATGGGATTGCTGTAATAAAAGAGTATGAAATGGTATTGGTGTGATAGAGGAGAATGAAACGGGATTGGTGTGATTGAAGAAAATGAAATGAGACTGGTGTGATAGAGGAGAATGAAATAGGATTGGTGTGACAGAAGGGAATGAAATGGCATTAGTGTGATAGAGAATGAAATGGGATTTGTGTGACAGAATAGAATGAAATTGGTTTGGTGTAATAGAGAATGAAATATGGATTGGTGTAATAGAAGAGAATGAAGTGGGATTGGTGTGATAGAAGAGAATGAAGTGGGATTGGTGTGATGGAGGAGAATGAAATAGGATGGTGTGATTGAGAATAAAATGGGATTGGTGTGCTGGAATAGATGAAATGGGATTAGTGTGATAGAGAATGGAATGGGATTGGTGTGATAGAAGAGAATGAAATGGGGTTTGTGTGATAGAGAATGAAATGGGAATGGTGTGATAGAAGAGAATGAAATGGGGTTGCTGTGATAGAGAATGAAATGGGAATGGTGTGATAGCGAAAGTAGTGGGACTGATGTGACAGAAGGGAATGAAATGGCATAAGTGTGATAGAGAATGAAATATGGATTGGTGTAATAGAAGAGATGAAATGGGATTGATGTAATAGAAGAGAATGAAATCGGATTGGAGTGATAGAAGAGCTGAAATGGGATTGGTGTAATAAAAGAGTATGAAATGGGATTGGTGTGATAGAGAATAAAATGGGATTGGTGTGACAGAAGAGAATGAAATGGCATTGTTGTGATAGAAGAGAATGAAATGGTATTTGGTTTGAAAGAGAATGAAATGGGATTGGTGTGATTGAGGAGAAAGAAATGGGATTGGTGTGATAGAAGAGAATGAAATGGGATTTTTGTTATAGAGAATGAAATGGGAATGGTGTGATAGGGAATGAAATGGGATTGGTGTGAATGAGAATGAAATGGGATTGGTGTGACAGACGAGAATGAAATGGGATTGGTGAGATAGAGAATGAAACGGGATTTGTGTGATTGATGAAAATGAAATGAGACTGGTGTGATAGAAGAGAATGAAGTGGGATTGGTATGATGGAGAATAAAATGGGATTGGTGTGCTGGAATAGATGAAATGGGATTAATGTGATAGAGAATGAAATGGGATTGGTGTGATAGAAGAGAATGAAATGGGGTTGCTGTGATAGAGAATGAAATGGGAATGGTGTGATAGAAGAGAATGAAATGGGGTTGCTGTGATAGAGAATGAAATGGGAATGGTGTGATAGCGAAAGTAGTGGGACTGATGTGACAGAAGGGAATGAAATGGCAAAAGTGTGATAGAGAATGAAATGGGATTTGTGTGACAGAATAGAATGAAATGCGATTTGTGTAATAGAGAATGAAATATGGATTGGTGTAATAGAAGAGATGAAATGGGATTGATGTAATAGAAGAGAATGAAATCGGATTGGAGTGAGAGAAGAGCTGAAATGGGATTGGTGTAATAAAAGAGTATGAAATGGGATTGGTGTGATAGAAAATGAAATATGGATTGGTGTGATAGAAGAGAATGAAATAGGATTGGAGTGACAGAAGAGAATGAAATGGGATTGGTGTGATAGAGAATGAAATGGGTTTGGTGTAATGGAAGAGAATAAAATGGGATTGGTCTGACAGGAGAGAATGAAATGGATTTGGTGTGATAGAGAATGAAATGGGATTGGTATAATAGAAGAGACTAAAATGGGATTGGTCTGACAGTAGAGAATGAAACGGGATTGGTGTGATGGAGGAGAATGAAGTGGGATTGGTGTGATACAAGAGATGAAATGGGATTGGTGTGATAGAGAATCAAATGGGATTATTGTGAAAGAGAATGAAATGAGATTGGTGTGATAGAGAATCAAATGGGATTGGTGTAATAGAAGAGAATAAAATGGGATTGGTCTGTGAGAAGAGAATGAAATGGGATTGGTGTGATGGAGAATGAAATGGGATTGGTGTGATAGGGAATGAAATGGGATTGGTGTGATAGAAAATGAAATATGGATTGGTGTGATAGAAGAGAATGAATTAGGATTGGTGTGATAGAGAATGAAATGGGATTGGTGTGATAGAGAACGAAATAGGATCGGTGTGATAGGGAAGACATAGGATTGTTGTGATAGAAGAGAATGAAATGTGATTGGTGTGATAGAGAATGAAATGGGATTGGTGTGATTGAGGAGAAAGAAATGGGATTGGTGTGATAGAAGAGTATGAAATAGGATTGGTGTGACAGAAGAGAATGAAATGGGATTGGTGTGATAGAGAATGAGATGGGATTGGTGTGAAAGACAAGAATGAAATGGGATTGGTGTGATAGAGAAATGAACGGGATTGGTGTGATTGAAGAAAATGAAATGGGATTGGTGTGATAGAGGAGAATGAAATAGGATTGGTGTGACAGAAGGGAATGAAATGGCATTAGTGTTATAGAGAATGAAATGGGATTTGTGTGACAGAATAGAATGAAATTGGTTTGGTGTAATAGAGAATGAAATATGGATTGGTGTAATAGAAGAGATGAAATGGGATTGGTGTGATAGAGAATGAAATGGGATTGGTGTGAAAGAAAGTGAAATATGGATTGGTGTGATAGAAGAGAATGAAATAGTATTGGTGTGATAGAAGAGAATGAAAGGGGATTGGTGTGATAGAGAATGAAATGGGATTGATGTGATAGAAGAGATGAAATGGGATTAGTGTAATAGAAGAGAATGAAATGGGATTGGTGTGACAGAAGAGAATGAAATGGGATTGGTGTGATAGAGAATGAAATGGGTTTGGTGAAATGGAAGAGAATAAAATGGGATTGGTCTGACAGAAGAGAATGAAATGGTATTGGTGTAATAGAAGAGACTAAAATGGGATTTGTCTGACAGAAGAACATGAAATGGGATTGGTGTGATAGAGGAGAATGAAGTGGGATTGGTGTGATACAAGAGATGAAATGGGATTGGTGTGATAGAGAATCAAATGGGATTAGTGTGATAGAGAATGAAATGGGATTGGTGTGATAGCGAATGAAATGGGACTAGTGCGATAGGAGAGAATGAAATGGGATTGGTGTAATAGAAGAGAATGAAATGGGACTGGTGTGACAGAAAAGAATGAAATGGGATTGGTGTGATAGAGAATGAAATGGGATTGGTGTAATAGAAGAGAATAAAATGGGATTGGTCTGTGAGAAGAGAATGAAATGGGATTGGTGTGATAGAGAATGAAATGGGATTGGTGTGATAGAGAATGTAATGGGATTGGTGTGATAGAAAATGAAATATGGATTGGTGTGATAGAAGAGAATGAAATAGGATTGGTGTGATAGAAGAGAATGAAATGGGATTGGTGTGATAGAAGAGAATGAAATGGGATTGGTGTGATAGAGAAGACATAGGATTGTTGTGAGAAGAGAATGAAATGTGATTGGTTTGATAGCGAATGAAATGGGATTGGTGTGACAGAAGAGAATGAAATGGGATTGGTGTGATAGAGAATGAAATGGGATTGGTGTGATAGAGAATGAAATGGGATTGGTGTAATAGAGAATGGAGTATGGATTGGAGTAATAGAAGAGATGAACTGGTATTGGTGTGATAGAGAATGAAATGGGATTGGTATGATAGAAAATGAAATATGGATTGGTGTGATAGGAGAGAATGAAATAGGATTGGTGTGACAGAAGAGAATGAAATGGGATTGGTGTGATAGAGAATGAAATGGGATTGATGTGATAGAGAATGAAATGGGATTGGTGTGATAGAGAATGAAATGGGATTGGTGTAATTGAGAATGGAATATGGATTGGTGTACTTGAAGAGATGAAATGGGATTGGTGTGATAGAGAATGAAATGTGATTGGTGTGATAGAGGATAGTGAAGTGGGATTGGTTTGATACAAGAGGTGAAATGGGATTGGTACGTTAGAAGAGAATGAAAAAGAATCGGTGTGCTAGAAGAGAATGATACGTGATTGGTGTGATAGAGAATGAAATGGGAATGGTGTGATAGCGAAAGAAGTGGGACTGATGTGACAGAAGAGAATCAAATGGGATTTGTGTGACAGAATAGAATGAAATGTGATTTGTGTAATAGAAGAGATGAAATGGTATTGGTGTGATAGAGAATGAAATGGGATTGGTATGATAGAAAATGAAATATGGATTGGTGTGATAGGAGAGAATGAAATAGGATTGGTGTGATAGAAGAGAATGAAATGGGATTGGTGTGATAGAGAATGAAATGGGATTGGTGTGATAGAGAATGAAATGGGATTTGTGTATTAGAGAATGAAATATGGATTGGTGTAATAAAAGAGATGAAATGGGATTGGTGTGATAGAGAATGAAATGGGATTGGTGTGATAGAAAATGAAATATGGATTGGTGTGATAGAAGAGAATGAAATGGGATTGGTGTGATAGAGGATAGTGAAGTGGGATTGGTGGGATACAAGAGGTGAAATGGGATTGGTATGTTAGAAGAGAATGAAAAAGAATTGGTGTTCTAGAAGAGAATGAAACGTGATTGGTGTGATAGAGAATGAAATGGGAATGGTGTGATAGCGAAAGAAGTGGGACTGATGTGACAGAAGAGAATAAAATGGGATTTGTGTGACAGAATAGAATGAAATGCGATTTGTGTAATAGAGAATGAAATATGGATTGGTGTAATAGAAGAGATGAAATGGGATTGATGTAATAGAAGAGAATGAAATCGGATTGGAGTGAGAGAAGAGCTGAAATGGGATTGGTGTAATAAAAGAGTATGAAATGGGATTGGTGTGATAGAAAATGAAATATGGATTGGTGTGATAGAAGAGAATGAAATAGGATTGGTGTGATAGAAGAGAATGAAATGGGATTGGTGTGATAGAGAATGAAATGGGATTGATGTGATAGAAGAGATGAAATGGGATTGGTGTGATAGAGAATGAAATGGGATTGGTATGATAGAAAATGAAATATGGATTGGTGTGATAGAAGTGAATGAAATAGGGCTGGTGTGATAGAAGAGAATGAAATGGGATTGGTGTGATAGAGAATGAAATGGGATTGGTGTGATATAATAATGAGATGGGATTGCTCTCATAGAAGAGATGAAATGGGATTAGTGTGATAGAAGAGAATGAAATGGGATTGGTGTGACAGAAGAGAATGAAATGGGATTTGTGTGATAGAGAATGAAATGGAATTGGTGTGATATTGAATGAAATTGGATTGGTGTGATAGTGAATGAAATGGGACTGGTGTGATAGGAGAGAATGAAATGGGATTGGTCTGGCAGAAGAGAATGAAATGGCATTAGTGTGATAGAAGAGATAAAATGATATTGGTGTGATAGAGAATGAAATGGGATTGGTGTGATAGAAAATGAAATATGGAGTGGTGTGATAGAAGAGAATGAAATAGGATTGGTGTGATAGAAGAGAATGAAATGGGATTGGTGTGATAGAGAATGAAATGGGATTGGTGATAGAGAATGAAATAGGATTGTTGTGATAGAAGAGAATGAACTGTGATTTGGTTTGAAAGAGAATGAAATGGGATTGGTGTGATTGAGGAGAAAGAAATGGGATTGGTGTGATAGAAGAGAATGAAATGGGATTTTTGTTATAGAGAATGAAATGGGAATGGTGTGACAGAAGAGAATGAAATTGGATTGTTGTGATAGAGTAAAATGAAATGGGACGGCGTGATTGAGTATGAAATGGGATTGATGTAATGGAAGAGAATGAAATCGGATTGGTGTGATAGAAGAGCTGAAATGGGATTGCTGTAATAAAAGAGTATGAAATGGTATTGGTGTGATAGAGGAGAATGAAACGGGATTGGTGTGATTGAAGAAAATGAAATGAGACTGGTGTGATAGAAGAGAATGAAGTGGGATTGGTGTGATAGAAGAGAATGAAGTGGGATTGGTGTGATGGAGGAGAATGAAATGGGATGGTGTGATTGAGAATAAAATGGGATTGGTGTGCTGGAATAGATGAAATGGGATTAGTGTGATAGAGAATGAAATGGGATTGGTGTGATAGAAGAGAATGAAATGGGGTTTGTGTGATAGAGAATGAAATGGGAATGGTGTGATAGAAGAGAATGAAATGGGGTTGCTGTGATAGAGAATGAAATGGGAATGGTGTGATAGCGAAAGTAGTGGGACTGATGTGACAGAAGGGAATGAAATGGCATAAGTGTGATAGAGAATGAAATATGGATTGGTGTAATAGAAGAGATGAAATGGGATTGATGTAATAGAAGAGAATGAAATCGGATTGGAGTGATAGAAGAGCTGAAATGGGATTGGTGTAATAAAAGAGTATGAAATGGGATTGGTGTGATAGAGAATAAAATGGGATTGGTGTGACAGAAGAGAATGAAATGGCATTGTTGTGATAGAAGAGAATGAAATGGTATTTGGTTTGAAAGAGAATGAAATGGGATTGGTGTGATTGAGGAGAAAGAAATGGGATTGGTGTGATAGAAGAGAATGAAATGGGATTTTTGTTATAGAGAATGAAATGGGAATGGTGTGATAGAGAATGAAATGGGATTGGTGTGAATGAGAATGAAATGGGATTGGTGTGACAGACGAGAATGAAATGGGATTGGTGAGATAGAGAATGAAACGGGATTTGTGTGATTGATGAAAATGAAATGAGACTGGTGTGATAGAAGAGAATGAAGTGGGATTGGTGTGATGGAGCAGAATGAAATGGGATGGTGTGATGGAGAATAAAATGGGATTGGTGTGCTGGAATAGATGAAATGGGATTAATGTGATAGAGAATGAAATGGGATTGGTGTGACAGACGAGAATGAAATGGGATTGGTGAGATAGAGAATGAAACGGGATTTGTGTGATTGATGAAAATGAAATGAGACTGGTGTGATAGAAGAGAATGAAGTGGGATTGGTATGATGGAGAATAAAATGGGATTGGTGTGCTGGAATAGATGAAATGGGATTAATGTGATAGAGAATGAAATGGGATTGGTGTGATAGAAGAGAATGAAATGGGGTTGCTGTGATAGAGAATGAAATGGGAATGGTGTGATAGAAGAGAATGAAATGGGGTTGCTGTGATAGAGAATGAAATGGGAATGGTGTGATAGCGAAAGTAGTGGGACTGATGTGACAGAAGGGAATGAAATGGCAAAAGTGTGATAGAGAATGAAATGGGATTTGTGTGACAGAATAGAATGAAATGCGATTTGTGTAATAGAGAATGAAATATGGATTGGTGTAATAGAAGAGATGAAATGGGATTGATGTAATAGAAGAGAATGAAATCGGATTGGAGTGAGAGAAGAGCTGAAATGGGATTGGTGTAATAAAAGAGTATGAAATGGGATTGGTGTGATAGAAAATGAAATATGGATTGGTGTGATAGAAGAGAATGAAATAGGATTGGAGTGACAGAAGAGAATGAAATGGGATTGGTGTGATAGAGAATGAAATGGGTTTGGTGTAATGGAAGAGAATAAAATGGGATTGGTCTGACAGGAGAGAATGAAATGGATTTGGTGTGATAGAGAATGAAATGAGATTGGTATAATAGAAGAGACTAAAATGGCATTGGTCTGACAGTAGAGAATGAAACGGGATTGGTGTGATGGAGGAGAATGAAGTGGGATTGGTGTGATACAAGAGATGAAATGGGATTGGTGTGATAGAGAATCAAATGGGATTATTGTGAAAGAGAATGAAATGAGATTGGTGTGATAGAGAATCAAATGGGATTGGTGTAATAGAAGAGAATAAAATGGGATTGGTCTGTGAGAAGAGAATGAAATGGGATTGGTGTGATGGAGAATGAAATGGGATTGGTGTGATAGGGAATGAAATGGGATTGGTGTGATAGAAAATGAAATATGGATTGGTGTGATAGAAGAGAATGAATTAGGATTGGTGTGATAGAGAATGAAATGGGATTGGTGTGATAGAGAACGAAATGGGATCGGTGTGATAGGGAAGACATAGGATTGTTGTGATAGAAGAGAATGAAATGTGATTGGTGTGATAGAGAATGAAATGGGATTGGTGTGATTGAGGAGAAAGAAATGGGATTGGTGTGATAGAAGAGTATGAAATAGGATTGGTGTGACAGAAGAGAATGAAATGGGATTGGTGTGATAGAGAATGAAATGGGATTGGTGTGAAAGACAAGAATGAAATGGGATTGGTGTGATAGAGAAATGAACGGGATTGGTGTGATTGAAGAAAATGAAATGGGATTGGTGTGATAGAGGAGGAAATATGGATTGGTGTGATAGAAGAGAATGAAATAGGATTGGTGTGATAGAAGAGAATGAAATGGGATTGGTGTGATAGAAGAGAATGAAATGGGATTGGTGTGATAGAGAAGACATAGGATTGTTGTGAGAAGAGAATGAAATGTGATTGGTTTGATAGCGAATGAAATGGGATTGGTGTGACAGAAGAGAATGAAATGGGATTGGTGTGATAGAGAATGAAATGGGATTGGTGTGATAGAGAATGAAATGGGATTGGTGTAATAGAGAATGGAGTATGGATTGGAGTAATAGAAGAGATGAACTGGTATTGGTGTGATAGAGAATGAAATGGGATTGGTATGATAGAAAATGAAATATGGATTGGTGTGATAGGAGAGAATGAAATAGGATTGGTGTGACAGAAGAGAATGAAATGGGATTGGTGTGATAGAGAATGAAATGGGATTGATGTGATAGAGAATGAAATGGGATTGGTGTGATAGAGAATGAAATGGGATTGGTGTAATTGAGAATGGAATATGGATTGGTGTAGTTGAAGAGATGAAATGGGATTGGTGTGATAGAGAATGAAATGTGATTGGTGTGATAGAGGATAGTGAAGTGGGATTGGTTTGATACAAGAGGTGAAATGGGATTGGTACGTTAGAAGAGAATGAAAAAGAATCGGTGTGCTAGAAGAGAATGATACGTGATTGGTGTGATAGAGAATGAAATGGGAATGGTGTGATAGCGAAAGAAGTGGGACTGATGTGACAGAAGAGAATGAAATGGGATTTGTGTGACAGAATAGAATGAAATGTGATTTGTGTAATAGAAGAGATGAAATGGGATTGGTGTGATAGAGAATGAAATGGGATTGGTATGATAGAAAATGAAATATGGATTGGTGTGATAGAAGTGAATGAAATAGGGCTGGTGTGATAGAAGAGAATGAAATGGGATTGGTGTGATAGAGAATGAAATGGGATTGGTGTGATAGAGAATGAAATGGGATTGTTGTAACAGAGAATGGAATATGGATTGGTGCAATAGAAGAGATAAAATGATATTGGTGTGATAGGGAATGAAATGGGATTGGTGTGATAGAAAATGAAATGTCGAGTGCTGTGATAGAAGAGAATGAAATAGGATTGCTGTGATAGAAGGGAATGAAATGGGATTGGTGTGATAGAGAATGAAATGGGATTGGTGATAGAGAATGAAATAGGATTGTTGTGATAGAAGAGAATGAAATGTGATTTGGTTTGAAAGAGAATGAAATGGGATTGGTGTGATTGAGGAGAAAGAAATGGGATTGGTGTGATAGAAGAGAATGAAATGGAATTTTTGTTATAGAGAATGAATTGGGAATGGTGTGACAGAAGAGAATGAAATAGGATTGTTGTGATAGAGTAAAATGAAATGGGACGGTGTGATTGAGTATGAAATGGGATTGATGTAATGGAAGAGAATGAAATCGGATTGGTGTGATAGAAGAGCTGAAATGGGATTGCTGTAATAAAAGAGTATGAAATGGTATTGGTGTGATAGAGGAGAATGAAATGGGATTGGTGTGATAGAGAATGAAATGGGATTGGTGTGACAGACGAGAATGAAATGGGATTGGTGTAATAGAGAATGAAACGGGATTGGTGTGATTGAAGAAAATGAAATGAGACTGGTGTGATAGAAGAGAATGAAGTGGGATTGGTGTGATGGAGGAGAATGAAATGGGATGGTGTGATTGAGAATAAAATGGGATTGGTGTGCTGGAATAGATGAAATGGGATTAGTGTGATAGAGAATGGAATGGGATTGGTGTGATAGAAGAGAATGAAATGGGGTTGCTGTGATAGAGAATGAAATGGGAATGGTGTGATAGCGAAAGTACTGGGACTGATGTGACAGAAGGGAATGAAATGGCATTAGTGTGATAGAGAATGAAATGGGATTTGTGTGACAGAATAGAATGAAATGGGTTTGGTGTAATAGAGAATGAAATATGGATTGGTGTAATAGAAGAGATGAAATGGGATTGGTGTGATAGAGAATGAAATGGGATTGGTGTGATAGAAAATGAAATATGGATTGGTTTGTTAGGAGAGAATGAAATAGGATTGGTGTGATAGAAGAGAATGAAATGGGATTGGTGTGATAGAGAATGAAATGGGATTGGTGTAATAGGGAATGGAATATGGACTGGTGCAATAGAAGAGATGAAATGGGATTGGTGTGATGGAGAATGAAATGGGATTGATGTGATTGAGAATGAAATGGGATTGGTGTGATAAAGAATGAAATGGGATTGCTGTCATAAAAGAGATGAAATGGGATCAGTGTAATAGAAGAGAATGAAATGGGATTGGTGTGTCAGAAGAGAATGAATTGGGATTTGTGTGATAGAGAATGAAATGGGATTGGTGTGATAGAGAATGAAATGGCATTGGTGTGAAAAGAATGAAATGGGACTGCTGTCATAGAAGAGATGAAATGGGATTAGTGTAATAGAAGAGAATGAAATGGGATTGGTGTGACAGAAGAGAATGAAATGGGATTGGTGTGATAGAGAATGAAATGGGATTGGTGTAATAGAGAATGGAATATGGATTGGTGTACTTGAAGAGATGTAATGGGATTGGTGTGATAGAGAATGAAATGGGATTGGTGTGATAGAAAATGAAATATGGATTGGTGTGATAGGAGAGAATGAAATAGGATTGGTGTGATAGAAGAGAATGAAATGGGATTGGTGTGATAGAGAATGAAATGGGATTGATGTGATAGAGAATGAAATGGGATTGATGTGATAGAAGAGATGAAATGGGATTGGTGTGATAGAGAATGAAATGGGATTGGTATGATAGAAAATGAAATATGGATTGGTGTGATAGAAGTGAATGAAATAGGGCTGGTGTGATAGAAGAGAATGAAATGGGATTGGTGTGATAGAGAATGAAATGGGATTGGTGTGATATAATAATGAGATGGGATTGCTCTCATAGAAGAGATGAAATGGGATTAGTGTGATAGAAGAGAATGAAATGGGATTGGTGTGACAGAAGAGAATGAAATGGGATTTGTGTGATAGAGAATGAAATGGAATTGGTGTGATATTGAATGAAATTGGATTGGTGTGATAGTGAATGAAATGGGACTGGTGTGATAGGAGAGAATGAAATGGGATTGGTCTGGCAGAAGAGAATGAAATGGCATTAGTGTGATAGAAGAGATAAAATGATATTGGTGTGATAGAGAATGAAATGGGATTGGTGTGATAGAAAATGAAATATGGAGTGGTGTGATAGAAGAGAATGAAATAGGATTGGTGTGATAGAAGAGAATGAAATGGGATTGGTGTGATAGAGAATGAAATGGGATTGGTGATAGAGAATGAAATAGGATTGTTGTGATAGAAGAGAATGAACTGTGATTTGGTTTGAAAGAGAATGAAATGGGATTGGTGTGATTGAGGAGAAAGAAATGGGATTGGTGTGATAGAAGAGAATGAAATGGGATTTTTGTTATAGAGAATGAAATGGGAATGGTGTGACAGAAGAGAATGAAATTGGATTGTTGTGATAGAGTAAAATGAAATGGGACGGCGTGATTGAGTATGAAATGGGATTGATGTAATGGAAGAGAATGAAATCGGATTGGTGTGATAGAAGAGCTGAAATGGGATTGCTGTAATAAAAGAGTATGAAATGGTATTGGTGTGATAGAGGAGAATGAAACGGGATTGGTGTGATTGAAGAAAATGAAATGAGACTGGTGTGATAGAAGAGAATGAAGTGGGATTGGTGTGATAGAAGAGAATGAAGTGGGATTGGTGTGATGGAGGAGAATGAAATGGGATGGTGTGATTGAGAATAAAATGGGATTGGTGTGCTGGAATAGATGAAATGGGATTAGTGTGATAGAGAATGAAATGGGATTGGTGTGATAGAAGAGAATGAAATGGGGTTTGTGTGATAGAGAATGAAATGGGAATGGTGTGATAGAAGAGAATGAAATGGGGTTGCTGTGATAGAGAATGAAATGGGAATGGTGTGATAGCGAAAGTAGTGGGACTGATGTGACAGAAGGGAATGAAATGGCATAAGTGTGATAGAGAATGAAATATGGATTGGTGTAATAGAAGAGATGAAATGGGATTGATGTAATAGAAGAGAATGAAATCGGATTGGAGTGATAGAAGAGCTGAAATGGGATTGGTGTAATAAAAGAGTATGAAATGGGATTGGTGTGATAGAGAATAAAATGGGATTGGTGTGACAGAAGAGAATGAAATGGCATTGTTGTGATAGAAGAGAATGAAATGGTATTTGGTTTGAAAGAGAATGAAATGGGATTGGTGTGATTGAGGAGAAAGAAATGGGATTGGTGTGATAGAAGAGAATGAAATGGGATTTTTGTTATAGAGAATGAAATGGGAATGGTGTGATAGAGAATGAAATGGGATTGGTGTGAATGAGAATGAAATGGGATTGGTGTGACAGACGAGAATGAAATGGGATTGGTGAGATAGAGAATGAAACGGGATTTGTGTGATTGATGAAAATGAAATGAGACTGGTGTGATAGAAGAGAATGAAGTGGGATTGGTGTGATGGAGCAGAATGAAATGGGATGGTGTGATGGAGAATAAAATGGGATTGGTGTGCTGGAATAGATGAAATGGGATTAATGTGATAGAGAATGAAATGGGATTGGTGTGACAGACGAGAATGAAATGGGATTGGTGAGATAGAGAATGAAACGGGATTTGTGTGATTGATGAAAATGAAATGAGACTGGTGTGATAGAAGAGAATGAAGTGGGATTGGTATGATGGAGAATAAAATGGGATTGGTGTGCTGGAATAGATGAAATGGGATTAATGTGATAGAGAATGAAATGGGATTGGTGTGATAGAAGACAATGAAATGGGGTTGCTGTGATAGAGAATGAAATGGGAATGGTGTGATAGAAGAGAATGAAATGGGGTTGCTGTGATAGAGAATGAAATGGGAATGGTGTGATAGCGAAAGTAGTGGGACTGATGTGACAGAAGGGAATGAAATGGCAAAAGTGTGATAGAGAATGAAATGGGATTTGTGTGACAGAATAGAATGAAATGCGATTTGTGTAATAGAGAATGAAATATGGATTGGTGTAATAGAAGAGATGAAATGGGATTGATGTAATAGAAGAGAATGAAATCGGATTGGAGTGAGAGAAGAGCTGAAATGGGATTGGTGTAATAAAAGAGTATGAAATGGGATTGGTGTGATAGAAAATGAAATATGGATTGGTGTGATAGAAGAGAATGAAATAGGATTGGAGTGACAGAAGAGAATGAAATGGGATTGGTGTGATAGAGAATGAAATGGGTTTGGTGTAATGGAAGAGAATAAAATGGGCATTGGTCTGACAGGAGAGAATGAAATGGATTTGGTGTGATAGAGAATGAAATGAGATTGGTATAATAGAAGAGACTAAAACGGCATTGGTCTGACAGTAGAGAATGAAACGGGATTGGTGTGATGGAGGAGAATGAAGTGGGATTGGTGTGATACAAGAGATGAAATGGGATTGGTGTGATAGAGAATCAAATGGGATTATTGTGAAAGAGAATGAAATGAGATTGGTGTGATAGAGAATCAAATGGGATTGGTGTAATAGAAGAGAATAAAATGGGATTGGTCTGTGAGAAGAGAATGAAATGGGATTGGTGTGATGGAGAATGAAATGGGATTGGTGTGATAGGGAATGAAATGGGATTGGTGTGATAGAAAATGAAATATGGATTGGTGTGATAGAAGAGAATGAATTAGGATTGGTGTGATAGAGAATGAAATGGGATTGGTGTGATAGAGAACGAAATGGGATCGGTGTGATAGGGAAGACATAGGATTGTTGTGATAGAAGAGAATGAAATGTGATTGGTGTGATAGAGAATGAAATGGGATTGGTGTGATTGAGGAGAAAGAAATGGGATTGGTGTGATAGAAGAGTATGAAATAGGATTGGTGTGACAGAAGAGAATGAAATGGGATTGGTGTGATAGAGAATGAAATGGGATTGGTGTGAAAGACAAGAATGAAATGGGATTGGTGTGATAGAGAAATGAACGGGATTGGTGTGATTGAAGAAAATGAAATGGGATTGGTGTGATAGAGGAGGAAATATGGATTGGTGTGATAGAAGAGAATGAAATAGGATTGGTGTGATAGAAGAGAATGAAATGGGATTGGTGTGATAGAAGAGAATGAAATGGGATTGGTGTGATAGAGAAGACATAGGATTGTTGTGAGAAGAGAATGAAATGTGATTGGTTTGATAGCGAATGAAATGGGATTGGTGTGACAGAAGAGAATGAAATGGGATTGGTGTGATAGAGAATGAAATGGGATTGGTGTGATAGAGAATGAAATGGGATTGGTGTAATAGAGAATGGAGTATGGATTGGAGTAATAGAAGAGATGAACTGGTATTGGTGTGATAGAGAATGAAATGGGATTGGTATGATAGAAAATGAAATATGGATTGGTGTGATAGGAGAGAATGAAATAGGATTGGTGTGACAGAAGAGAATGAAATGGGATTGGTGTGATAGAGAATGAAATGGGATTGATGTGATAGAGAATGAAATGGGATTGGTGTGATAGAGAATGAAATGGGATTGGTGTAATTGAGAATGGAATATGGATTGGTGTAGTTGAAGAGATGAAATGGGATTGGTGTGATAGAGAATGAAATGTGATTGGTGTGATAGAGGATAGTGAAGTGGGATTGGTTTGATACAAGAGGTGAAATGGGATTGGTACGTTAGAAGAGAATGAAAAAGAATCGGTGTGCTAGAAGAGAATGATACGTGATTGTGTGATAGAGAATGAAATGGGAATGGTGTGATAGCGAAAGAAGTGGGACTGATGTGACAGAAGAGAATGAAATGGGATTTGTGTGACAGAATAGAATGAAATGTGATTTGTGTAATAGAAGAGATGAAATGGGATTGGTGTGATAGAGAATGAAATGGGATTGGTATGATAGAAAATGAAATATGGATTGGTGTGATAGAAGTGAATGAAATAGGGCTGGTGTGATAGAAGAGAATGAAATGGGATTGGTGTGATAGAGAATGAAATGGGATTGGTGTGATAGAGAATGAAATGGGATTGTTGTAACAGAGAATGGAATATGGATTGGTGCAATAGAAGAGATAAAATGATATTGGTGTGATAGGGAATGAAATGGGATTGGTGTGATAGAAAATGAAATGTCGAGTGCTGTGATAGAAGAGAATGAAATAGGATTGCTGTGATAGAAGGGAATGAAATGGGATTGGTGTGATAGAGAATGAAATGGGATTGGTGATAGAGAATGAAATAGGATTGTTGTGATAGAAGAGAATGAATGTGATTTGGTTTGAAAGAGAATGAATGGATTGGTGTGATTGAGGAGAAAGAAATGGGATTGGTGTGATAGAAGAGAATGAAATGGAATTTTTGTTATAGAGAATGAATTGGGAATGGTGTGACAGAAGAGAATGAAATAGGATTGTTGTGATAGAGTAAAATGAAATGGGACGGTGTGATTGAGTATGAAATGGGATTGATGTAATGGAAGAGAATGAAATCGGATTGGTGTGATAGAAGAGCTGAAATGGATTGCTGTAATAAAAGAGTATGAAATGGTATTGGTGTGATAGAGGAGAATGAAATGGGATTGGTGTGATAGAGAATGAAATGGGATTGGTGTGACAGACGAGAATGAAATGGGATTGGTGTAATAGAGAATGAAACGGGATTGGTGTGATTGAAGAAAATGAAATGAGACTGGTGTGATAGAAGAGAATGAAGTGGGATTGGTGTGATGGAGGAGAATGAAATGGGATGGTGTGATTGAGAATAAAATGGGATTGGTGTGCTGGAATAGATGAAATGGGATTAGTGTGATAGAGAATGGAATGGGATTGGTGTGATAGAAGAGAATGAAATGGGGTTGCTGTGATAGAGAATGAAATGGGAATGGTGTGATAGCGAAAGTACTGGGACTGATGTGACAGAAGGGAATGAAATGGCATTAGTGTGATAGAGAATGAAATGGGATTTGTGTGACAGAATAGAATGAAATGGGTTTGGTGTAATAGAGAATGAAATATGGATTGGTGTAATAGAAGAGATGAAATGGGATTGGTGTGATAGAGAATGAAATGGGATTGGTGTGATAGAAAATGAAATATGGATTGGTTTGTTAGGAGAGAATGAAATAGGATTGGTGTGATAGAAGAGAATGAAATGGGATTGGTGTGATAGAGAATGAAATGGGATTGGTGTAATAGGGAATGGAATATGGACTGGTGCAATAGAAGAGATGAAATGGGATTGGTGTGATGGAGAATGAAATGGGATTGATGTGATTGAGAATGAAATGGGATTGGTGTGATAAAGAATGAAATGGGATTGCTGTCATAAAAGAGATGAAATGGGATCAGTGTAATAGAAGAGAATGAAATGGGATTGGTGTGTCAGAAGAGAATGAATTGGGATTTGTGTGATAGAGAATGAAATGGATTGGTGTGATAGAGAATGAAATGGCATTGGTGTGAAAAGAATGAAATGGGACTGCTGTCCATAGAAGAGATGAAATGGGATTAGTGTAATAGAAGAGAATGAAATGGGATTGGTGTGACAGAAGAGAATGAAATGGGATTGGTGTGATAGAGAATGAAATGGGATTGGTGTAATAGAGAATGGATATGGATTGGTGTACTTGAAGAGATGTAATGGGATTGGTGTGATAGAGAATGAAATGGATTGGTGTGATAGAAAATGAAATATGGATTGGTGTGATAGGAGAGAATGAAATAGGATTGGTGTGATAGAAGAGAATGAAATGGGATTGGTGTGATAGAGAATGAAATGGGATTGATGTGATAGAGAATGAAATGGGATTGATGTGATAGAAGAGATGAAATGGGATTGGTGTGATAGAGAATGAAATGGGATTGGTATGATAGAAAATGAAATATGGATTGGTGTGATAGAAGTGAATGAAATAGGGCTGGTGTGATAGAAGAGAATGAAATGGGATTGGTGTGATAGAGAATGAAATGGGATTGGTGTGATATAATAATGAGATGGGATTGCTCTCATAGAAGAGATGAAATGGGATTAGTGTGATAGAAGAGAATGAAATGGGATTGGTGTGACAGAAGAGAATGAAATGGGATTTGTGTGATAGAGAATGAAATGGAATTGGTGTGATATTGAATGAAATTGGATTGGTGTGATAGTGAATGAAATGGACTGGTGTGATAGGAGAGAATGAAATGGGATTGGTCTGGCAGAAGAGAATGAAATGGCATTAGTGTGATAGAAGAGATAAAATGATATTGGTGTGATAGAGAATGAAATGGGATTGGTGTGATAGAAAATGAAATATGGAGTGGTGTGATAGAAGAGAATGAAATAGGATTGGTGTGATAGAAGAGAATGAAATGGGATTGGTGTGATAGAGAATGAAATGGGATTGGTGATAGAGAATGAAATAGGATTGTTGTGATAGAAGAGAATGAACTGTGATTTGGTTTGAAAGAGAATGAAATGGGATTGGTGTGATTGAGGAGAAAGAAATGGGATTGGTGTGATAGAAGAGAATGAAATGGGATTTTTGTTATAGAGAATGAAATGGGAATGGTGTGACAGAAGAGAATGAAATTGGATTGTTGTGATAGAGTAAAATGAAATGGGACGGCGTGATTGAGTATGAAATGGGATTGATGTAATGGAAGAGAATGAAATCGGATTGGTGTGATAGAAGAGCTGAAATGGGATTGCTGTAATAAAAGAGTATGAAATGGTATTGGTGTGATAGAGGAGAATGAAACGGGATTGGTGTGATTGAAGAAAATGAAATGAGACTGGTGTGATAGAAGAGAATGAAGTGGGATTGGTGTGATAGAAGAGAATGAAGTGGGATTGGTGTGATGGAGGAGAATGAAATGGGATGGTGTGATTGAGAATAAAATGGGATTGGTGTGCTGGAATAGATGAAATGGGATTAGTGTGATAGAGAATGAAATGGGATTGGTGTGATAGAAGAGAATGAAATGGGGTTTGTGTGATAGAGAATGAAATGGGAATGGTGTGATAGAAGAGAATGAAATGGGGTTGCTGTGATAGAGAATGAAATGGGAATGGTGTGATAGCGAAAGTAGTGGGACT